>NC_086319.1:23240156-23532656 GCF_036172605.1 Pelobates fuscus | reverse complement strand
TGCTAGTTCCCCTTTAAGCATGTATATTACACACTAGCTTAAAAAAAATCAATATATGTTAAAGTTTGTTTAGCTCATGCCTCTCTTTTTAAAAAAGAAAAAAATAGCTAAAGAAAAGTTGCAAAACACAATTAAAGGGATACTATTGTCACCAGAACCACTACAGCTTAATGCTATAGCATGTGCCTGCAGCCTTAGCATTGTAAATATGGTGTTTTCTGAGAAAAGGCGGTGTTTACTATTGCTGGCTTGTTACACCTCTAGTGGCAGTCATTCACACAACTACTAGAGGTGCTTCCTATCTCAGTGCTGCACAATGTGCAGCACCTACATTGAGCGTCTCCACATTCTACATGGAGACGTTGAAGTTTATTGTTACACTTTTATGTCTTTTTAATTATATAGTTTTTTTTCTTGCTTTTAGAGTGGAGGCCTGGCTCTACAGCACAGATATTGTCCGATTTGGATTTAACGTCCCAGAAGGAAGGCCGGTGGAGGCGTGTTAATACACTCATGCATTATAATGTAAGAAAGTGTTCGATTTTTACTGTTGAGACGGGAATTGTATTTAATATCTGTTGATTTTTCAGTATGCAGGGGGGGAAAAAAATCTGTTTATACTAAAAGATTGGTCGTTTGAGACAGGAGGTTCAGTAATCCAACTGTTCCCGGTCACTAAATAGCATGAGATTTGTTGATCATGGATTGCACACAGTAATATTGGAAGATGTGAAGACAATGTAACCGCTTGTAGTTCTATTGTTATCTAAAACAATGTTCCAATTGAGTGAGCTTTGTAGACATAGTTTGCTCTGGATGATGCATTTGAGCATATCAGACCACAATACGATTCAATGAAATGCAGAATTTACTACATACACCGGGGTAAAGGGTCTACTTGAGCCGTATCCAAGACTTTCTTCATCTGTGAAACACGATCACACATATATTCAAATACATATAAACATATGGTGAATCCTGCTATATCGTGCAGTGGCTAGATTAACTCTTCAACCTTAATGAGTGTCCTATTCTATTAAAACAGTGATTCATCACAATAATTCTCAGCAAAGCTGCTTATTTCAACCACAGCTGAGTTTATTAGAGGGGCAAAAAAAAGGACAAGTTCTTGGAGAACGATCACTTTCCTGGGCTTTTAATATTATTTTACATCCATTTAACAAATGTGTATGATTAAAAATAAAATGAAATGTAGCAATTCACACGTCTTTATCCTGCAACTGGACACCTCCATGCTTAGATTGTGATGTCATTTGCAAAAATATTGTGCCTTAAAAGAAAACAGATCTCATGAAAAAGGTTAAAGGTCCACTATAGTCACCCAGACCACTTCAGCTCAATGAAGTGGTCTGGGTGCCAGGTCCCCCAGGTTTTAACCCTTCAGATGTAAACATAGCAGTTTCAGAGAATGTTTACATTGTTTACATTGCAGGGTTAATCCAGCCTCTAGTGGCTGTCTTCCTGACAGTCGCTAGAGGTGCTTCCCCGGCGCTTAATGTGAAAATCCCATTGAGCACGCAGAACGCTTTTCTATGGGTGTTTTTAATGCGTGCGCGGCTCTGGCATTCTGCTCCACTCGGAAGCAGATGTCAGAGTGGGAGGAGTGGTCACCAGCGCCGAGGGAGTCCGGCGCTGGATTAAGGTAAGTGTCTGAAAGGGTCAGGAGGGGGGCCCTGAGGGTGGGGGGGGGAACCTAATGATTATATAGTGAAAACAAAAAAAGGTTTGTTTTCCTGACACTATAGTGGTCCTTTAACGCAAGTTGTAGGTGATTTTCATATGTTTTGATTAGTGGTGTAGTTTCCAGAATAGTGACAGTTCTCCCTTAACTTTGACAGCCTTATTATAACTTTATTTCAATTACAGCAACTTTTGTTTCTAAGACAAATTCTAGTTATACTAGACATTCTCAGATTGTGTGCACTCATAAACAGGTTCTTTGTGTTTTTTTTCTAATAATCAAATTAACAAAGCGCCCTGATTGTTTTGTGTTCACCATACATAATTATATAGCTAAATACAGGTACCGTATATACTCGAGTATAAGCCGAGTTTTCCAGCCCATTTTTTGGGCTGAAAAACCCCAACTCGGCTTATACTCGAGTCAGAGTCTGTATTATGGCAATTTGCATTGCCATAATACAGACTGGGGGGAGAGGGGGGCTGGCAGAGCTGTACTTACCTTTCCTGCAGCTCCTGTCAGCTCTCTCCTCCTCTGCGCCGTCCGTTCAGCACCTCGGTCAGCTCCCAGTGTAAATCTCGCGAGAGCCGCGGCTCTCGCGAGACTTACACTGTGAGCTGACAGAGTGAGCTGCACAGACCGCGCGGAGGAGGAGAGAGCTGACAGGAGCTGCAGGAAAGGTAAGTACAGCTCTGCCAGCCCCCCTCTCCCCCCCACTGAACTGCCACTGGACCACCAGGGAAGGAGAGCCCCCCTCCCTGCCATATATCAAGCAGGGAGGGGGGACGAAAAAAAAAATATATAAAAAAAAAAAAATAATAATAATAAAAAAAAAGGGGTATAAGGACCACTATGGGAGGGGGGGGGGGGGTATAAGGACCACTATGGGAGGGAGGGGGGTATAAGGACCGCTATGGGAGGGAGGGGGGGATAAGGACCACTATGGGAGGGAGGGGGGGGGGATTAGGACCACTATGGGAGGGAGGGGGGGGGGGATTAGGACCACTATTGGAGGGAGGGGGGTATAAGGACCACTATGGGAGGGAGGGGGGGTATAAGGACCACTATGGGAGGGGGTGGGATAAGGACCACTATGGGAGGGAGGGGGTGGGTATATGGACCACTATGGGAGGGATGGGGGGGGATAAGGAACACTATGGGAGGGAGAAGGGGGATAAGGACCACTATGAGAGGGAGGGGGTGGGATAAGGACCACTATGAGAGGGAGGGGGTGGGATAAGGACCACTATGGGAGGGGAGGGGGAAGTAAGGACCACTAGGGGAGGGGAGGGTAAGGACCACTAGGGGAGGGGTGAGTCAGGACCACTGGGGGGGGGAGTGAAGGAACACGGGGGTGGGGAGGTAAGGACCACTGAGGGAGGAGGAGGGGAAGTCAGGACATATGGGGGGGGGAGGGGGCGGCAAAAAATGTTTTGCCTACGGCGGCAAATATCCTTGCACCGGCCCTGCACACACTGCATTCACACACTGCATTCATGCACACACACACTGCATTCATGCACACACACGCTGCACTCATACACACACACATACGCACACACTGCATTCATTATACACACACTGTAAATAAATATTCAATTAATATATATTTTTTTATGATCTAATTTTATTTAGAAATTTACCAGTAGCTGCTGCATTTCCCACCCTAGTCTTATACTCGAGTCAATAAGTTTTCCCAGTTTTTTGGGATAAAATTAGGGGCCTCGGCTTATATTCGGGTCGGCTTATACTCGAGTATATACGGTACCTTTCCTTTGTTTATTGTGTATAGGTAAGGGATAATGCCACTCTTATATTGTCGAAGATTGGAATCTCTCAACAACAAGAGGAAAATCACCATGACTTCCCAGGGGAGAGTAAGTAGATATTTAATTTTACATTTTATTTTTTATCAATATCCTAAAACAGGATGATCTCGTTAATGTCCCTTTAATAAGGCTCTGTAAAGACTGGTTTTGAATCTCAATTACTATTTGTTCCACCATCAGCAAGTGAACCTATTGAACCTTCCACCACCAAGGAGACATCTGACTTCTATTTTGGGGTCAAGAAGCAATTTTTTCCTAGTTTGTGGCAAAATTGGAAGCGCTTCAGACTAGGTTTTTTGCCTTCTTTTGGATCAACAGCAAAAACTTATGTGAGGAAGGCGGAACTTGATGGATTCAAGTCTCTTTTCAGCTATGTAACTATGTAACCAAGGCTTGATAAGAAACTTGTTGGCTGTGAAATTAATAGTCATTGATATTAAAACCATTAAATCAGTCAGGATTATTTAGTTGTATGTGCTTAGAACAAAGTCCCTAAATCCTGCTTCTGGAACCGCGCATGTGGACCTGTTCATAGTTCCCGCCCACATTATCGTTTGTTTCCAGGTCCAGATACATTCGTAAATTAAAAGCATTGATGGCGGTGAACATGTTGTATCCCCCAGTTTGATGGAATTTTCTCGTTTCTTCAGGGCATGCTTTACTCGAAGACGAAAACAAAACGTGGCATCTTGTCCGTCCAGCAGACGAGGTCGATGAAGGCAAATCCAAAAGAGGAAGTATGAAAGAGAAGGAACGAACGAAAGCAATAACAGAAATCTACCTAACAAGGCTACTTTCTGTCAAGGTATGCTTCCAATAAACATCAGAATAGACTCCGACTACACAGGCTACGGTCACTTGTCAGCCATAATTAATTTCGCATTATCGTTACTTAATTTTGCGTTGTCTGAAATATCTGCACAATAAATATCTTTAGAACATTTACTGGTCTTTTTTCAGAAAAAAAAAAAAAAAAAATCATCCTCAATAAAATGCCTAATTGCCTTTGTTTTACGAAAGACGATGTTATTTTAGTTTTCTTTTTAATTTATATATACATTTGCCTAACAGGGTACGCTACAGCAGTTCGTTGACAACTTCTTTTTGGCCGTTCTCAATTCCAACCAAGTGGTACCTCCAGCTATCAAGTATTTCTTTGACTTCCTTGACGAGCAAGCCGAAAAATATGAAATTAAAGATGAAGACACTGTTCACATATGGAAAACAAATAGGTAAAGGTTTTTAAAAATCCCTGATATTTTTTTTCAGGAAAACATGTTTTTGTATTTTGTTGGGGGGGGGGGGATGGGTTATTAATTAATTAGTGGTGAGCCTGCAACATCTCAGATGTACATTGAAATGATACACAGGCATGTAGAATCCTGTCAGCAAGCATTTTTTTATTTGGATCTAAATTTGACTTGGTGAAAGCAGCCAATATGAGGCTTGTCATTGTCCATATATTATAACTTGACTTGCACAGCATAGACAGGCACAAACTGACGTATCATGAGAAGGAAACAAATGTTGCAATGTCTGCAAACAATACTGGGAGCGGCATTAAAATGTAGGGAAAATATATCTCTGTAGCTTTAAAGAAAATGTAAAAAAGCAATTGCTGGGGGGCGGAGCCTGACTGCCAAGTGGACCAGACGTGTTCAGCAGAGGCTCTCACGTCTGGCAACAGATTTCGGGGTAAATACCCCCACTAATCGCGATATACAGACGGCAAACTGCAAAAAACGTGACCGGGGTACACTGTGGCACATGTGGATACCCCACACTAACCCACCCAACTTCGTACAGTCTGATCAGAGACTTGGGGCCTACGCAAGAACGAACCGGGATGAAACGGCCGCTCTCTTGGTTCCTTAGCCGCCGCTGAGACTCTCGATTCGAGCCCCCCCCTTTGGACCGGCGGGGGTTATCCCAGTCCCCGCTGCCTGGCACCAAGCATCTTACTGACCACACGCAGCATTCACCGCTGGGGAACAGGCCACGAGACTGCCCCTCAAAATGGCGGACAGGCCTCCTGATCCTGAGCTCCGGACGCAGCATGAAATGCAAACTAGATACAATCTTCACCCGTTTCTTGGCGCAAATAGAGGCCCGAAGCATGGCGGCAACACTGGGTAGGGAATGCACATTGAAGAGGGGCGGAGAGGGGGTCCGTGCGCTACCCTCGGGCACCACTACATCCCAAGCAACTAAGAAACCAGTATTGAGCCCACCCGGGCCGAGAGCCACCAGGGATATCCCCCTTGGGCATTATCCACGGAGACAGAAGATCCGTCGCCGCAGGCGGCGACCAACCCAGCGATCCTGCCGCATTCCGCCAGGGAGGGACTTGGACTCAGTCATGAGCACCCGAGTCCATGGTATACCGATGCAAGCCCTCCCCACAGCCCGGGGCTGGAGGGTTGCCACACTTAACACCCTCCGTGGACTGACTCCAAGCTACACCCACGAGTTCCCAAGCCTGGGAGTTGGCTAAAGCTGAACGTTGTCCTCTAGATTCAGGACTTGTTACACAAGGTCTGACCATGGCTTCCATAACCATTATGCCTTAATTTTAGTTTAATTTTTACAGTTTGTCTCATGCTCTACTCAGCTGTTTTATCTATAGATGCATTCCCCCAGAGTAGCGGCCTAATAGGGCCGTGTATATGTGACGGTCAAACCCATATTAAGCCCGCTATAAGTATCACACTTAATTGGCAACTCTGGGCTCCCTAAGCAGACCTCCTCAGCTTGCCCACTACCAAAAATGTATGGGGCCACAGCGGTTCACCTCTCAAGTGACGCTAGCTCACAAACCGGTAACCACTCTTATGTTACACGGCCACTTTAGTTGCACTGGCCTGCTCCCACAACTGCAATATTGTTTTCACTTCAACCGTAATGTTCAAAGCGTGGCTGCCAGATTGTTAAATTAAGATTAAGTGGCGGTGGTTTACCAAGCTGAATTAACACAATGGGTCATATATCGTGGCAGTAAGCAGTTAACTACTAAGACCCTAATCCTACGTCATACAGCATACTGCCCCAGTTCAATAATCTATGTTGAATTTATCCGCATGTTATTTTCCATGTTTAGCACTACATTAACACAATCATAAATGCCTAACTAACCAGGCACAGCGACACCCTTTAAAATATAAAATGAAGCAGACACTCATGAGAATGTATATCAATGTTAACGGTTATTACATATGTGTGTATACTTCGCTGATATATTATTCTTCCTTTCTGTAACAAACTCACAGTGCTTCAATAAAACAAAGATTGACAACAAAAAAAATACAGTCCTACCTATAACTCTAAATAAAATGTATGGCTTGAAAATAAAAAAAAATAAAAAGCAATTGCTTAGGTTTAGGGATATAAAAAAAAAAAAACAATATCCAAACCTGAACATTTCTCCTATTCACCAAAAAAAGAGTGATATGCAAAAAATGTCATCTGTGCATCAGCAAAAAAAACTTTTAACGTTTTTGTTTTGTTTTCCTTCCGCAGTTTATCTCTAAGATTCTGGGTTAATATCTTGAAGAACCCACACTTCATATTTGACGTACATGTTCACCAAGTGGTGGACGCGTCCTTGTCGGTCATAGCACAGACTTTCATGGACGCTTGCAGCAGGACGGAGCACAAACTGAGCAGAGTGAGTTAACTGTCCCATTGCTATGCTTTTTCTATTTTCATATGTTTTTTTCTAATTTTATTTGAACAAAATAACTCCCACTAACAGAGCCATGCACTAAAGAGAGAATTTAAAGTGAATTCAAGGTGAATTTCTAATTTTAAGGTTAAAGTAGCCAAAATGGAAGCATTATTGACCGTCCTAGGGAATGTTTCCAGTTTGGCTAATTTTACCTTGATGTTAAAATTCACTTTCAGTTTTCACTTTCGTGAATAAACCTGTAAATCTAACATTTAGAATACCTTGTGTCATTTTTTTTCTGTCATTTTTTTTTTTTTTTTTAAATATACACATAATGTAACGTTTTCATATGCATTGATTGCAGTCTCCAAAAATGGTTTGTAAACAATAACTGTTTTATATCTTGGCTTGAACCTCAGAGTGATTGACGCATTTCCATTCTTTACACAGGAGTCTCCGAGCAACAAGTTGTTATACGCCAAGGAGATTTCAACATACAAAAAAATGGTGGAAGAGTAAGTTTAGAGCTCTTTCATAGTTGAAACGTAATTGTGTTTTTTTTTTTGTTTTTGGTTTCTTTTTCTTGAGATGAACTGGTAACATTAGTAGAACTTCCATTCAACTGCCTCGGGGGATACAGGGTGGAAGCTGGGAGATGACATGGCCAATGCTCAGTTGGCAAGGTTTGGAGTCGGTGGTGGGGTAGACTTTAGAAGGGTTTGAGTGGTAGGAGCAAATCCTGAAAATAGTAAGGCACCTGCATTGGATGTTTCGTTACTCTACTTCTCTACTCAAGCTTCCAAAAAAAGCCCCATTTACTGTTGTATGACATGTAGTATCCACAATACTCTCATTCACCATGTGTATTAATATGTGATCAATTAGAAGACTGTGCCCGCTTTCTACAGAGATCAGAGATTTTCTATATGTCGCTATGTATAGGACACCCCTTACGCTGTGGGCTTGTTAGGCAGTGCGAGGTATTCCAGATTTGAGATATGATGTTCTAAGAAGATAAACATTCAAAGGAAATTCTCATGCTTGGACTTCTAACCCAAGTTTGACGGCGTTTTAAGTGTTTCCTCCTGAAAACGAACTTCCATTCATTTTTGTTTCCAACAGCTATTACAAAGGCATCCGTCAGATGGTATCGGTGAGCGACCAGGACATGAACACACATTTAGCAGAAATTTCAAGGGTATGTCTCTTGGTATCTTCTTCTGACCACATGTCATTTTGCTGGGTCAATCCCTCAGACTGCACGTAAATTCTGCTGGGCCTGTGCCTAATTCAAAATACTCCCTGCATATACACTTTATCACAACACGTTGAGCCCAGTTCACTTAACATGGAGAATGAACAAGGGAATTGCAAATGTGTGTTACCGTTATCAATAGCTGCAAGATAAAATATTATGTGAGTTTATGGCATGACATTAGATATTATTTGAGCGTCTGTGTCACTCGCTTGATATAATATTATTAATGCTTTCATTGTGTGCACGGGATATGTTTGCTATTTTCCAGTAATCTAATATTTGTTTCTTTATTCCAGGCACACACAGACTCACTAAACACACTTGTAGCACTACATCAGCTGTACCAGTACACAAATAAATATTATGATGCGGTAAGTGCTTTACAATGATTTATAACGAGGTATATTTTAATTTTATGTTCTGTTTAGTAGTTTGTCTTGTAAATGGCCGTTATATATTCATAGAGTAAAAACGTATGTTAGTCATTGGTCATAGTGTTACTTAATAAGCCACAAGTTTTACATAAACCATACTAGAATCGAGATGAAACTAGGGGCAAGTTGGAATGTTTCAGACTGGCTCAAACATCCTGTGGCATAGCAGCCCAAAAACCCGCCCGTGCTGTACAGGGTCGCTTATCAAAAGTGGACTTTCAATGCGGAAAAATCCATTAATTCAGAGAAAGGATCCCGTTATGGTGAAATGCGCCGAAAGAACTGGCTTCTTGTTTGGTAGTTGCTCACATGGTCATATGTGCCATTATATCTGTATACATCAGATATGTCCTATTGCCTTTTTTTTTTTTATTGAACAGATTCATTTGTTTTGATAGTGTACACACAGTGTAAAGTGAGGAAACAAAAAAAGATTTAAATCATATCTGATGTATACAATCAGTATAGTTATTAATTACTGTGATTACTTAGCCGTATCAGTTCCTCACCGCACACCCCAGACTCCCGCGCTAATATGACACGTCGCACACAAATTGTAATCTTCAGAATAGTTTTATATGCTTGGGAATTATTGTGTGACTACGTTTTGGTGCTAAAGAAAACATGTTTAAAACACACGGGGATACTTTACATTTTACACATTTATTGTGGAATTGTTATGCATTAGTTACTTGTGGCACAATCTTAAACAAAGGCTCCCCTGTGCTGGAATGTAACCTGCAGGGACTTTAGCATTAGTGTTAAAAAAAAAAAAGCATTGAGCAGGTAGGCGTCTCATAATGTAGAAAATCACAACACCTTTTTTATTTCCCACCACAAACACCTCAAACACATACACATTCCCACCCCAAGCGACATCCAGGTGTAAACTGAAAAGTTACTTGTTATTTCACATTTATGCATTTTCATTGGGGATCTTATTTGTTTTTTCTTGTGTGTGTACATAGTCGTTTTTGAGCAAAAATTCTGTGTGTTTTTTTTTTTTGAGAGCTCTATTGCTCGCATCCCACAATGCTGATCTTTTTCAGTTTTTACCCCACATTGTACATTCCACAAGGAAAGTTTTCATGCCACCTACCCTACATTTACTGGCTGTTATCTTCCAGTGGAAACAAAATAAAATGTGCTGATGTTGTTATGGTAGTGCTACGGGTTAAACCACAAACACAGATTCCAGAAGTAGGAAGAGAATTCAGTTGTTTATATACATGTTATTTTTCTGAGCGTGGCAAAAGATCAAAACTTGTCTTTCTTATCCTGATCGGCGTAATTAATTAATTTAGAATATAACTAGTTCCCGTGATTTTTTTTAAACTAGTCGCTGTGTTAGACCAGAGCAAAGATGTATGAAGACCATACTGGGTCCAAAGGTTGTGTGTCTGCCACAATTCACACAGAGAACAATAATTGTTTAATCTAGCCATTGATTCAGATAATCCTATAATTATATTTATTTATTTTTTCTTCTAGATCATAAATGCTTTAGAAGAAGACCCGGGAGCGCAGCGCATGCAATTAGCATGCCGGTTACAGCAGATAGCAGCAGCTCTAGAAAATAAAATCACAGACCTCTGATTGGAAAGAACATGTTCCTGAAGAAAAAGAAAAAAATCACAAAACAAAGATGTTAACATTTTTCTCTTCTTAAGGAAACAGAGTATTATATTTTTTAAAATGTCCTATTGCCTGTTTTTTTTTTTTAATTGAACAGATTCATTTGTTTTCATAGTGTACACACAGTGTAAAGTGAGGAAACAAACAAAAAAAAAGTTAAAATGATTTTTACTGTAAATGAAGCCTCAAATTTTAAAATGCGTCCTACGTGGGGTGGGTTTTTATATAATGGATGAACTTGCACAAAACAGTCAGCTGCATTAACATTTTTTTAAATTGGGTTTTGCAAATCCGTTCCATCTTTTATTTTATTTTTTCTTATTTTTATTTTTTTTTTCCCCAATGTGTTTTTTAGCCAAGCAATATGTTTTATAAGCAATCATTTCAACTCAAAAGGACTTGGCAATTCTTGCACTTCCTCACGTTTTCCATACATAAGATGAACTGGACTTGCAGTATGAAATTTGCACATTTGTATGGAAACACGGTGCCATGCGGCTTGGAAAACGCAACGTACGGCTGCGCAGATTGTAAACGGAATTCATGTTGCCAATACAAGCAAAAGATAAAACACAAAAATCTGATTTCACTGAAGCACAAATCAAGGCTTGTCGCGTTTCCCCTTTTTTACGCTGAGTTTTATTTTATATAGATATACATTCTAATGTGCCTTACATGTTCCAGACATACAGATGAATACATGATTTTGTAAAGAGTACAGAAAATTTATTTATGCCACTGATTTTTTTCTTCTTTTTTCCTTTTGTGAAAAAAAGAAATCGTGACCTACCTGTAATTATTTGTGAGTCACTTTAGTACAAGCTGACCTGAAAATGTACAAATTTCATATGTTTCTCTTGTATTAAAATGTTACTAGTATTTGTTTTGTTGCATCCGGTAGCTTAAAAAAAACAAATGCACCTCTACATTGTATCTTACATTAGGATTGTAAAACGCGTTAACAATACTATATTCATGTTAGAAATACCACAACCAGCATCTGATTGTAAACTTGAGATCTCCAATAAAGAGTCTCACATCTTATCAACGCTTGGATTCGAACAATATTCCATTGCAGCTTCTGGATATGCAAGTATAACTTGCACTTTACAGTTGGCACTCTGCAACTGCTGGCGCGATGCATCATGGGGCTGGTATAGAATTTTATCCAGTCCGGCCCTGCCAGGACGCTACCAGAATAAATACTAAACCGTAATGGCAAAAAATTTAAAAAGAAAAAGAAATACATTTTATTAGGTCAATAATTAAAAACTAACAAACTCAAAAAGCTGGCACAAGAAAGTGCTCAAGTACAAATAAAGTGATATGACTGCAGGTATATGGGAAAGAGGGATGAGCAGGGTCTACCTCTCTGTTCCTGTACATCCAGTTGTCTGGTTACAATTACATGTCTGTTAGTCTACCCATTGTACAGCGCTACGGAATCTGATGGCGCTATATAAATTATAATAATATTAATAATAATAGATGATGTAATTCACCCCAGTATGTAGCAAATTTTGGTCAGCGATAAATACAGCTAATGCCCACCGGGGGGCCCCATTCACTAAAGGTCAAAGAAATTCTATCCCCATAACTTGCTGTGGACTAGTAGCGTGTCCCAAAACCTAAAGTATAATCAGGTATCAGCCTACACGTCTGTAACAACAACGATATTTATGAGATCAAATTGAAGCCTTACTTATATGGCATTACCGTAATTACTTTATTTTCTGGCTTTTTATTTTGCCAGCAACCAGTATTCGGCTGATACCTGGTTATACTTTAGGTTTTGGGACACGCTACTAGTCCACAGCTAGGTATTGGGATAGAATTTCTTTGACCTTTAGTGAATGGGGCCACGCGGTGGGCATTAGCTGTATTTATCACTAACCAACATTCGCTTCACACTGGGGTGAATTACTACATCTATTATCCTTCTTATCCCATATACCTGCAGTCATATCACTTTATTTTGTACTTGAGCACTTTGAGCTCTTTTTTGTGCCAGTTTTTTGAGTTCGTAATTTTTTCATTATTGACCTAATAAAATTTCATTCTTTTTCTTTTTCATTTTTTTGCCATTACGGTTTAGTATTTATTCTGGTAGGGTACTGGTCCCCCATCTAGATCCACTCTACTATATATACACCATACTATTTTCCTAGTTCCCTCGCAGGTATATTATCTTTCTTACAACGAGACTTTTAAATCTTCCGGCAATTAGTCAATGCTTTCCTATTGGGAAGACCTAAAACATGGATGGTGCTCGCTACGCCATGTGCATTAGATTCCCCCATCGCCAGGAATTTGCAGGTCGATCCAACACCGAGTGAAGGGTTCTCTAGGGAACTGCACATTTACAATAAAATAGCCAAAATAGAAAATTCTGCTTTTTTTCCAGTTGGTTTTTGATTAAATGTGCAAACCCTTGGAGTTTTACACTAAACCTGGAATCCTCAACAGCCGGCCGAGTAATTGCATAATCCCAGGTTTCAGAGGAGCAGAACAGGAAACATTAAGCTCTGTGGTCTTCACGGCTCAGTTGGTTTGGAATCAAACTTGCAATTAACTGGGGGGTTTATTCATGGGCGTAGGAACCCAAAGAAATCTGGGGGGGATAGCATTTTTACTCGCCGGGTATATTCTTATTCCGTAAACTAGGAGTTGTTTATCCCATTGTACAGCGCTACGGAATTTGCAGTCGCTATATAAATGATTAAATAATAACATTAAAGGGTCACTACAAGGAAGAGGTATTACTTACCCGTATACAGCGCCGGGATCCTCCTGATTAGAACCACCCCTACCCTTCCCATGAATATTAGAACCACCCATACCCCTTCCATGCACAAAAGAACCCCACCTACCCCTTCCACGCATATTAACCCCATACCCCTTCCATGCATATTAGTACCCCCCTAACCACTTCCATGCATATTAGTACCCCCTAACCCCTTCCATGCATATTATAACCCACCCTACCTCTTCCATTCATATTAGTACTCCCCTAACCCCTTCCAATAATTTTTCTACCTCCCCCCTCCTCCCATCCATATTAGTAGCCCCCCCTAAACCCTTCCAATTATTTTTCTACCTACCCCTCTCCCCCTATCCTTATTAGTAGCCCCCCTAACCCTTTCCAATTATTTTTCTGCCATGTTAACTAACGCCAGTGCTGCAGTGCCGCCGTGTTTACATTAAAAGGTCTGCAGGGACAGGCTATAGACACCAGAACCACTACATTAAGCTGCAGTGCTTCTGGGGACTATAGTGTTTCTTTAATGTGAGGTAAATTAGAGATTAGAGCCACGAATAATATGCTAGATTGCCTACTTACAACCAGATGAGGATGATGATGGGCTCTAGCTGCAGTCTGGCTCCACTGGTCTGGTGTAGAACAGGCTCTCTGGAGGCTGTTTGTAACTGTGGTCCCAAAAATCAATGTTCTGTGAGAACGGGAATCAGATCCATTTTTTGGGGGCCCTTTACACAGCTCAAGGTCTGGGTCCCAGGGTCCACCTTCACGTTCCACCAATGAGTTTGTTCACAAGGGGTGGAGTGTGTAGGGGATGTCCTGATATGTGTGTAAGGAATGCATTGTGTGAATCTGTGTTTGTATGTGTAAGGGCTGCAAGGTGTGATTCTGTGTATGTACGGGATGCAGTGTGTGCGTCTGTAAGGGGTGCATTGAGTGTGTGTAAGGAATGCATTGTGTGTTTCTGTGTGTGTAAGGATTGCATGATTGTGTGATTGTGTGTGTGTGTGATGGATGTCAATCTCTCTCCCTCGTCACTCTCTTTCTTCCCCTCCCTCCCTCCCTTGTCACTCTCTTTCTCCCCCTCCCTTGTCACTCTCTCTCCCCCCTCCCTTGTCACTCTTTCTCCCCCTCTCTACCTCCGTCCCCCCCTTGTCACTCACTTTCTCCCCCCTCCCTGTTTCCCCCCCTCCCTCCCTGTTTCCCCCCCTCCCTCCCTGTTTCTCCCCCCTCCCTCTCTGTTTTTTTCTCCCCCCCTCCCTCCCTGTTTCTTTCTCCCCCCCTCCCTCACTGTTTTTTTCTCCCCCCTCCCTCCCTGTTTCTTTCTCCCCCTCCCTCCCTGTTTCTTTCTCCCCCCTCCCTGTTTCTTTCTCCCCCCTCCCTGTTTCTTTCTCCCCCCTCCCTGTTTCTTTCTCCCCCCTCCCTGTTTCTTTCTCCCCCCTACTCCCTCCCTGTTTCTTTCTCCCCCCTACTCCCTCCCTGTTTCTTTCTCCCTCCCTGTTTCTTTCTCCCCCCTCCCTCCCTGTTTCTTTCTCCCCCTCCCTCCCTGTTTCTTTCTCCCCCCTCCCTCCCTGTTTCTTTCTCCCCCCTCCCTCCCTGTTTCTTTCTCCCCCCTCCCTCCCTGTTTCTTTCCCCCCCTCCCTGTTTCTTTCTCCCCCCCTGTTTCTTTCTCCCCCCTCCCTCCCTGTTTCTTTCTCCCCCCTCTCCCTCCCTGTTTCTTTCTCCCCCCTCCCTGTTTCTTTCTCCCCCCTCCCTGTTTCTTTCCCCCCCTCCCTCCGTTTCTTTCTCCCCCCCTACTCCCTCCCTGTTTCTTTCTCCCCCCTCCCTCCCTGTTTCTTTTTTCCCCCTCTCCCTCCCTGTTTCTTTCTCCCCCTCCCTGTTTCTTTCTCCCCCCTCCCTGTTTCTTTCTCCCCCCTCCCTGTTTCTTTCCCCCCTCCCTCCCTGTTTCTTAATTCCCCCCTCCCTCCCTGTTTCTTTATCCCCCCTCCCTCTTTCTTTCTCCCCCCCCTCCCTCCCTGTTTCTTTCTCCCCCCCTCCCTGTTTCTTTCTCCCCCCCTGTTTCTTTCTCCCCCCCTCCCCCCCTCCCTGTTTCTTTCTCCCCCCCCTCCCCCCCTCCCTGTTTCTTTCTCCCCCCCCTCCCCCCTCCCTGTTTCTTTCTCCCCCCCCTCCCTCCCCGTTTCTTTCTCCCCCCCCTCCCTCCCCGTTTCTTTCTCCCCCCCCTCCCTCCCCGTTTCTTTCTCCCCCCCCTCCTCCCAGTTTCTTTCTCCCCCCCCTCCCTCCCAGTTTCTTTCTCCCCCCCCTCCCTCCCCGTTTCTTTCTCCCCCCCCTCCCTCCCCGTTTCTTTCTCCCCCCCCTCCCTCCCCGTTTCTTTCTCCCCCCCTCCCTCCCCGTTTCTTTCTCCCCCCCCTCCCTCCCCGTTTCTTTCTCCCCCCCCTCCCTCCCCGTTTCTTTCTCCCCCCCCTCCCTCCCCGTTTCTTTCTCCCCCCCCTCCTTCCCCGTTTTTCTCCCCCCCTCCCTCCCCGTTTCTTTCTCCCCCCCTCCCTCCCCGTTTCTTTCTCCCCCCCTCCCTCCCCGTTTCTTTCTCCCCCCCCTCCCTCCCCGTTTCTTTCTCCCCCCCTCCCTCCCCGTTTCTTTCTCCCCCCCCCCCTCCCTCCCCGTTTCTTTCTCCCCCCCCCTCCCTCCCCGTTTCTTTCTCCCCCCCCCTCCCTCCCCGTTTCTTTCTCCCCCCCCTCCCTCCCCGTTTCTTTCTCCCCCCCTCCTTCCCCGTTTTTCTCCCCCCCCTCCCTCCCCGTTTCTTTCTCCCCCCTCCCTCCCCGTTTCTTTCTCCCCCCCTCCCTCCCCGTTTCTTTCTCCCCCCCCCTCCCTCCCCGTTTCTTTCTCCCCCCCCTCCCTCCCCGTTTCTTTCTCCCCCCCCTCCCTCCCCGTTTCTTTCTCCCCCCCCTCCCTCCCTCCCCGTTTCTTTCTCCCCCCCCCTCCCTCCCCGTTTCTTTCTCCCCCCCCCCCTCCCTCCCCGTTTCTTTCTCCCCCCCCCCCTCCCTCCCCGTTTCTTTCTCCCCCCCCCCTCCCTCCCCGTTTCTTTCTTCCCCCCTCCCCTACCTGTGTTGTAGCGTGGCCGAGCTGTGTACTGTCCGCGGGTACAGGGAGCTTTTGTTTCCTGTATCCGGCGGACTAACAGGAAGTGCACACTCAGTGTTCACTTCCTGTTAGTCCGGCCGGGTACAGGAGACAGATTCTCCCTGTACCGGCGGACTATACAGGGCTCGGCCACGCTACATTGAGGGAGTGACAGGAGGGAGGCTGAGCGCTTCCCTCCTGTCAGCCCCTCTCCTCTGGCTGCGCCCTCATGGACGCACCAGCCCGGGCAGAGCTGCAGCCGCCTGAGGCTCTCTGCAGAGCGCTCGGGCGGCTGCAGCAAAAGGGGGGCCGGCGGAGCTGGGGCGGATTTCCCCATTACCTGTCCCCCCCCGCATGATTTGCTGGGGGGATGCATCCCCCCCGGTTCCTACGCCCATTGGTTTATTCCCTAAACTGAGCCATCAGGAGAATTGTCAATGGAATCGATAGCCAAACTGATCCTCCAAAACAGCAATTCTTCCTGTTATGCAGTGGTTAGTACCTTCCACAAATGGTGGAAGGAAGGACAACCGATGATCCAGCATCAGGGTCATGAGCACCAAGGCCAATGATGACACCTGTCCACCACCGAAAGCACCTTCAACGTGGAGCTGATAGTATGAAATGGTCCATGGAGCAATGGAAGAAAGTTTCCTGGTCTGATGGATCACAATTTCTTTTAGATCAGGTGAACTGCTGGGTGCGTGTGTCGTGTAACTGGGAAGAAGGCAGCAGGACGCACTATGGCATATGGGATAATTATTTCACTTGAAATTCACGTTCAGTAGCTATCTAGATATGAACTTATATTGTGCTTAATTTTACAACCGTAGACTGAAAAAACCTTAATGTAGAATTCTACGAAACCCATTGATTTCAAGAAGTGTGTCAATTCATTGACTACTAGTACTGCTTGGTCACTTTGAATAAAATCATATAGCAGA
The DNA here is from genome assembly GCF_036172605.1 of Pelobates fuscus. Lineage (NCBI taxonomy): Eukaryota > Metazoa > Chordata > Amphibia > Anura > Pelobatidae > Pelobates > Pelobates fuscus. The sequence continues at coordinate 23,515,318 of NC_086319.1, read as the reverse complement.
GAAAAGAGTTAAATATTAAAATAAACTAAAATAGGCTGCCTTGCACCATGTTAACCTCCAAAGATTTTGAATTCTAAAGTTATGGGTTTTTTTTTTTTGGTTTGTTTTTTTATTTACCGCCTTCAGTTTTACAAACAGAATAAGCAAAGTTTGGCACGCAAAGCAGCTAAAAATCTTTATACATTAAAGGCTCTTTAACTATTTTTTTGTGAAATAGCCATTTCATTGGGCAGGTTCCATAAAGCACAGCTATTAACACTATTAGATGCATTTGAATAATTAGAGATAAAATGGTTAAACACAGAGTGGCAATAAGATCTCACGGGACCATTGACAGGTTACTGGTTTGGGGTTCCTTTTTTATTTTTGACATGGTGTTTGTAAATGGATCCAAGCCAATTCATGGTTTAGCAACCCCTGTCTAATCTCTGGGCACTGGGCAGCTGCCTAACGCCTGCTTAATGCCTGTATATATCTTTTTATTTTGGCAGGCCAGGCTGTGAAGTATTGGGGTTATTTTATAGTTAGGTGTTATAAGGCCAGGGGGTGCATCTTCCACCCATTTACTACCCTCTCACCCTAATGTACATGTGGTGGTATAAGAGGAGGTTCTACATATCCAGCCTTCCATAATTATTAGGGGTGGAGACCTCGCAGGCCATCCTGACTTCCTTGATTAAGCAGGACAGTCTTGATTTGGACCACATCCATGCTCCTGTGACATCAGGAACAGTTCCTATAAATTGTAATTATTAAGGAATGCTAAATTGTAACAGGGCCTTTCTAGTACCAGTATAAGAAAACATCAAGAGCACGTTGCATGTGTGCAGCACTGCCGATCACACAAATAACTAATCTCCTACTGGATATGTACGTTTTACTAATGTCATTATTTTAGATGAGAGAGGTGATTGAAGTTACCTTGATAGATGTGAAACTGTATATTGTGTGTGTGCTAATCACTTGTTGTGTATTTAGTTTGGTCCAAAGTGATTTGAGTAGATGCACTTTTCTTTTTTCTTTTTTTTAAGAAATGATATGTGTGTATTGGTATATTGAATAACAAAACACAGGAATTCCAGACAAAGAATTGTACATTTTTAAACCTGTACCTATTAAGGCCACTTGGTGGCAGCATCATACAGCTTATAGGAAAGACGATGATTGGTCAGAGATGGTTAGACAGACGCACAGTATAACAAAGTGTTTTCTATCTGGTATGGATACACTATTTGGAAGTTTAAAGGGGATTCTATAGTGCAAAGCCGTTTTCCTGTAACTATAGAATCCTACAATGCCCCCCTCCCTCACACCTCCCCCTTTAATCACCTGAATCCAGCGCCCACACTCCTCCCAGCCACGACCAACGTCAACCAGCGGGAGGACCTAATGCGCGGCAATGGCCGCCCTCGTATTAGGATTTATCCATAGGAAAGTATTATTCATGCTTTGCTACAGGGAAAAATCTGACGCTGGAGGTCCTCATGCAGAGCGTGAGGACGTTCAGCGTCAGATAACGGACAAAAGGTTAGTTTCAAACCGGGAAGCCCTCAGGTGGCTCAATAAATGCAATAATTATATTGCAGGGTTAAGGGACATGGGACATTGCACCCAGATCACTTCAATAAGCTGAAGTGGTCTGGTGGCCTACATGTTCCCTGAAGATAATTTATCATGTAATGTGACTTCTCTCCAAGTAATGCAAATAAGCATTATACCTTACAAAAACAGTCCAACTGTGAATAGACTGTAGTTTGGAGAAATTTCCTGCAGTTTTTTCTTGAATTCTGTAATTCGGTTTTCAATCAAATACTGTTTGGCGTTCAGTGAATAAACGCGGGCGGGAATCCTTGTACTGGTTGGCGGGAGTGTAATTAAAAAGTATTGTATTTGAATTACCAGCTCGGGTTTATCGTCAGCGTGTTTCCTCTGTTTGTTTATTTTGTTAGCAGTACGAACATGTTTTTGTTGGTTTATATAAAAGCATTCGTTCTTTTGGGAGATCCTTGTGTCAATTATAAAGAGACATAACACTTCATTGTCTATTTTAACTATAGGAAGTTTCTGCTTTTGCTAGTTCTCTTACTCTATAGGTTGTACTGAGGTAGTCTTGTTTTTTTTTGTATCTTATCTATAGTTTGTTATCTTGACTTACTTTCCATTCAAGTAAAAGAAGCACATATGAACTGGATCACAGCTGACCTCATCCAAATGTACCAGTTTCAGGATTCATTGTGGTCAAAGTTCCAGCGTACTGGCTCTATGAACGATCACTGCACATGTAGACAATGGCGAAATATATGCACAAAACAAACAAAATTGGCCAAGGCCCAAAATTTCTGTGAAAATCTGAACAATCACATCTCAAACCCTTGAAACTTTTGGAAAGTCATTAATAAATTACAAACTCCCCAACTCCACTCCCAACCCTCCACTGTCAAATTGGACAACCAAATCCTGCAACTTCCCTCAGATGTAGCAAATGCCTTTAACAATTATTTTGTCAGATGCTCCACTGCCCTGATTGCCAAGCTAATAAATGACACACATCCTGAAACTACAAATGTGGATCAGGCCCCACTAAATGTGCAAAGACCCAATAGAGACAAATTCATTTTTAGTGTCATTAACCCCTTGAGGACCAAACTTCTGGAATAAAAGGGAATCATGACATGTCACACATGCCATGTGTCCTTAAGGGGTTAAAAAAATCACCTTTATAATCTTAAAATGAAAAACCAGTCCGGACCTGATCAAATCCCAGCAATGCTGTTGAAGCCCAGTGCGTCGGCAATTGCTAAACCTGTTGCAACCCTACTTAATGAATCCTTTGTGTCTGGATACATACCCAAACTTTGGAAAACTGCAAGAGTATTGCCTATCCATAAAAGTGGTGACACTACTTTGGTTTCTAACTATCACCCAATAAAATACATCTTCGCCTATGTACCCAAAATTCCTTGCACTGGCCCTGATGACATCCAAACTGGCATGGAACAAGCAGACCTAACTGGAGCTATTTTCCCTAATTTTGCAAAGGCCTTTGACACAGTAGACCATGACATTCTACTGCACAAACTCAAAAACTCAGGTATTGGTGATCGTCCGCTAACCTGGTTTCGATCGTATGTATCGGATCGCTTGCAGTATGTGTCCATTTCTGACAGCGACTCCCTCCCTCTCCCAGTCACGTGTGGTGTTCCCCAAGATTCCATTCTCGGCCCCCTACTATTTACATTATTTATAAATGATCTGCCTAATGTCTGCAAATCCTCAAATGTACACATGTACACAGACAACACAGTGATCTATGCGAGCAAATCCGATCTACTGCAGCTTGAGGCTCTGCTCCAAGACCAGTTCACACAGGTAGAAAAGTGGATCGCAAAAAACAAACTCTTCCTGAACACTGACAAAACTGTCACAATGATCTTTGGAACAGTACCTAAATTACACAAATTACACAATTCCCATCTATGCATCAAAATAAAATCAAATAGCACACTGACTGCAATCCACTCTTTCAAATACTTGGGTATGATGTTAGACCCCAATCTATCTTTTGGCCTCCACATAGAAAAGCTTGCATCTAAACTTTATCCAAAACTAGGTGCCCTGTGCAGGAGCAAATCCTGCCTAAGCCCTACAGTAAAGGAAAACATTGTACAGCAAATGCTGGCGCCAATCATTGATTATAGGGATGTAGTATATGCATCTGCATCGCAAACCCACATTAATAAACTCAACACATTGTATAACTCGTTCTGCCGATTTGTGCTACAATGTAATTACAGGACCCACCATTGTGACATGCTAAAAGAACTAAACTGGCTTTAGCTGGAATCCAGACTCACCTTTCATCTTTCCAGCCTTGTGTTTAACCCCTTAAGGACCAAACTTCTGGAATAAAAGGGAATCATGACATGTCACACATGTCATGTGTCCTTAAGGGGTTAAGAGCTTTTCTGGAAAACTCCCACCATACCTGAGCAGAATGCTCTCCCCGACTGTTTCCACCTCCTATAACCTCCGATCCAGTACCAACACTTTTCTTAGTCTACCTCAATACAAAAAGAAAGCAGCCCGAACCTCCTTCTCCTACAGAGCGACGCAATTATGGAACGACCTCCCGCACACTTTCAAATCTTCCCCAAGCCTAAAGTCCTTTAGGAGATCCCTCTCTACATACCTCAAAACAGAATGCACCTGTCATGGTTGATTATATATTTCCTACCTGTTCTATGTTAAATTTTGTATTTATTGTGTATTAATATTGTTTTTGTATTTTATTGTACCCTATTGTATCAATGCAATGATTTGTGGACCCAGGACATACGTGAAAACGACAGAAATCTCAATGTATCTTTCCTGGTAAAATATTTTATAAATAAATTATAAATAAATCACCTTTGGACACCTACCTCCTTAGGGTGTACTGAAGCAGTCTTAGGAGGGTTTGTAGATCACCTGTTTCTGAGGTTTTTTTTTTAGATACTTTCCAGTTATAAGTTTAGAAGGTTTTCCCTTTTTATTATTTTTTTACGATTTTTGACTATCAAGGCTAGAGGCAGGATTCCTCCTTCCACACCGTTGCTATATGCTCCTGTCCCATACTTATGTGCGGTTGCATGCGACTTTATTCATTTTCTGCTCTGGTTTGAGAGCTACACTTCAGGGATTTTGTAGGTAGAGGTTTAGGTTATATTTGCCTGCTCCCCTCTTCCTTTGTGGTTTTGTCTTCTAAAGCATTACATATTATAATTTCACGTAATCACTTTTAGTTCTTTATAAGTATTTGTTATTGTTTTAAGTATTTACCCCATGAGTTAACTATTAATAAAGTTTTTTATTTTTTATTTTCTATTTTCCTGTTTACAATCCTGTCTGATTCTAGTTGTTAGGATCTTTTGTATTTTCTGTTATGTTTACTGTGTTTGTAGTTTACTTATACACAAAGACATAAAGGGACATCATGGCAGATGCCGAAAGCACTTTAGCTTTATGTGTGAATAATGTGTCCTCTTTTTTTTTCATTTTACAAAAAGTGCAGATTTAAATAGAAGTAGACAGTTTTATAAATTAACCTGGTTACACCCAATGGCTTTTCAAGCAGAGAACAGGTCATGTTACTTCCTGGTTGTTTAGTTCAGTTGAACTAAACTCAGGAGGCAGTAATTGCTCCGAGCACCTGCCTTGCATGTGGATTTCTCGTGATGTAAATGTAGTGGGATACATCGTGAATATACATGTATGTTGAGTAGAGAATGGGTGAGGTCACATAAGCAAGTGTCTCAACTAATAATAACTTTCCGATTGGGTGTGCCTGGCACAGATACCAGCAGCCACATGACTGAATTGGATCAAACGAAAGTCAAGGTTTCCTGGCAGACAACTCAAGAATTATCTAAAAATATTTACTCCGATCCAACTTGAGATGAGAACGTTGCGGAATCCTTCTGACTGCACATTGGTTTATGGGACACACAAAATGGATGGACAGCTACTGATATTAGGCAACTAACCTGCAGTCCAATACTAAGCATTTTAGTTCATATTAAAAGGGCACTCTTGTCACCACAACCACTTCATCTCATCCAATTTTTATGTAAAAAAGGAGCCTGCCCAAACAAGTCTACAATCTAAGGGAGTGTGGGACACTTAAACTGATCTGTATCTACCTGAAGGATGATCATGGTTTTCAGGAGGAGGGAGCCTAGTTGATCGAAGATGACAGAGGAAGGTCATAAGAATTAGGATTTATGGGGAATCTCTCTAAAGTAGTGTGTTTTTAGGGATTTCTTTAAGGGCTGCACAGAGTGGGGGTGTCAAATGTGTCACTGGAGGACATTTCATGAGGAGGGGGCAACCCTGGAGAAATTCTGTTGGCGAGAGTCTAGGGTGTGGGTGTGTAAACAGAACAGTAAATCGACAGAGTGAAGAAGCGGGCCTGGAGCATACCTGCTAATGAGTGGGGAGATATAAGTAGGGGGCACAAACATGGAGAGCTTCGTGAGTAAGGATGAGAACTTCGAACCAGAAACAGGACCCAGTAAAGAGACTGATAGAGGGGTGAGAGTTGCTGGTTATAAAGTAGATGACTCTGGCAGACGCGGCAGCCAGGGTTTCGTGATAGATTTTATGCAAGAGGTGAAGGAAAGATCAGGTAGAAGTTAAGATAGCTCTGGAGAGGATAGGTTTTAGGAATCGCAAAGTCAACCAGCCAGAAGCAGAGCATCAGGTTGCACTATCAAGCTGATGGGGAGAATGAGCATGTGGGAAGAATTGGTTATCATCAGCAGCATACAGGTAATATTGAAAGCCATAAAACGATATCAGGTTGCCTAGGGAGGGAGAGTAAATTGGGAAAAGAAGTGAGAAGGAGCACCAGAAAAGGGGGGGTGTCACCAAGGCCAAGGTTGTGTGATTGCTACATGTCCGGATCGGCAGGGAGTTAATATACTGACGGAATGCATTTGCCATTGTATGGTGGAACGCGTATGTACCCCACATCATATAGACGGGGCCGCAACACATGGCGGCGGCTGCAACCCCTGCTACCACGGTATGTACGCCAGTGCATGCAGATGCACACACACTTAAAGGACCACTACAGACACCCAGATCACATCAGCTCAATTAAGTGGTCTGGGTGTCAGGTCCCTCTAGTTTTAACCCTGCAGCTGAAACTGCTATGTTTCACTGAGGGTTAATCCAGCCTCTAGTGGCTGTCTCACTGAGGAGCTTCCGCGATTCTCAGACACTGCACGTCCATAGGAAAGCATTGAGTAATGCTTTCCTATGGGCAGTTTTAATGCGCACACGGCTCTTGCCGTGCATGCGCATTCAGAGCTGAGAGGCGGAGGGATCCCCAGCGCCAAGGGAGTCTGGCGCTGGACAAAGGTAAGTGCTGAAGACACACACACACACACTCTCACGAACAGATGCATACACACTAGCTAAGAGACACACACATTTACTGACAGAGACACACTCAGCGACAGACATACATACACACTCACTTACAAAACATACACTCTCACTGACAAACACACACTCACTAACAGACATCAAACAGACTCACTAACACACACACAAACACACTCAGTAACAGACACACACACACAGTAACACACTCACTGACACTCACTAGCAGACACACACACTAACACTCACACTAACACACACTAACTCACAGTAACACTAACACACACTAACACTCACTCACACACTAACACACACACTAACACACACACTAACACTAACACACACAAACACACACACACTAACACTCACACTAACACATACACTAACACTCACACTAACACACACACACACACACACACATACACACACACAGTAACACTAACACACACTAACACTCACACTAACACTAACACACTAACACTAACACACACACTAACACACTCACACTAACACACACTAACACTAACACACACTAATACTCTCAAAGTAACACTCACACTAACACTCACACACACTAACACTCACACTAACACACACACTACACTCACACTAACACTCACACTAACACACTAACACTCACACTAACACACACACTAACACTCTCACAGTAACACTCACACTAACACATGTTTTTTTTTTAAATTTAATCCCCCCAGCCTCCTTACCTTGTGGAGTGCTGAGGGGATTCCCTGGGGTCCAGTGGTGCTGCTGGGCTCCTGGGTGGCCGGTCACTGGGCGGGGAGGCAGGCTGGCCGGCGCGCGAGGGAGCACTCTCCCCTGAGTGCTTCCTCTTCAGCTCCCTCGCCTGCCGCATAGGGATGCCGGTGCCGGAAGATTACGTCATCTTCCGGCTCCGGTATCAGTGCGGTGCGCGAGGGAGCTGAAGAGGAAGCACTCAGGGGAGAGTGCTCCCTCGCGCGTCCGCAGGACCGGCTGGCTCTTGGGCTCCCCACAGTGCGTACATACCGGGTCGCAGGGGCGGCCGGGCCCCCTGGTGTGCCGGGCCCGGCCGCAGCCTCGACCCCTGCGACCCTGGTATGTACGCCACTGGCAGTAGGTATACAGTGTATGTATATTTTATTTATATAGCACTAACAGGTGTACTCAGCACTTTACAGGTTACATTACAGTAGGTATACAGTGTATGTATATTTTATTTATATAGCACTAACCGGTGTACTTGGTGCTTTACAGGTTACATTACAGTAGAGGGAGGTACAGTATGTGCAGTAGGTATACAGTGTATGTATATTTTATTTATATAGCACTAACAGGTGTACTCAGCACTTTACAGGTTACATTACAGTAGAGGGAGGTACAGTAAGTGCAGTAGGTATACAGTGTATGTATATTTTATTTATATAGCACTAACAGGTGTACTCAGCACTTTACAGGTTACATTACAGTAGAGGGAGGTACAGTAAGTGCAGGAGGTATACAGTGTATGTATATTTTATTTATATAACACTAACAGGTGTACTCAGCACTTTACAGGTAACATTGCAGTAGAGGGAGGTACAGTAAGTACAGTAGGTATACAGTGTATGTATATTTTATTGATATAGCACTAACAGGTGTACTCATCGCTTTACAGGTTACATTACAGTAGAGGGAGGTACAGTAAGTGCAGTAGGTATACAGTATGTATATTTTATTTATATAGCGCTAACAGGTGTACTCAGCACTTTACAGGTTACATTACAGTAGAGGGAGGTACAGTAAGTGCAGTAGGTATACAGTGTATGTACATTTTATGTATATAGCGCTAACAGATGTACTCAGCACTTTGCAGGTTACATTACAGTAGGGGGAGGTACAGTAAGTGCAGTAGGTATACAGTGTATGTATATTTTATTTATATAGCACTAACAGGTGTACTCAGCGCTTTACAGGTTACATTGCAGTAGAGGGAGGTACAGTAAGTGCAGTAGGTATACAGTATGTATATTTTATTTATATAGTGCTAACATGTGTACTCAGCACTTTACAGGTTACATTACAGTAGAGGGAGGTACAGTAAGTGCAGTAGGTATACAGTGTATGTATATTTTATTTATATAGCGCTAATAGGTGTACTCAGCACTTTACAGGTTACATTACAGTAGAGGGAGGTACAGTAAGTGCAGTAGGTATACAGTGTATGTATATTTTATTTATATAGCGCTAACAGTTGTACTCAGCACTTTATACGTTACATTACAGTAGAGAGAGGTACAGTAAGTGCAGTAGGTATACAGTATGTATAATATATTTATATAGCGCTAACACGTGTACTCAGCACTTTACAGGTTACATTACAGTAGAGGGAGGTACAGTAAGTGCAGTAGGTATACAGTGTATGTACATTTTATGTATATAGCGCTAACAGGTGTACTCAGCACTTTGCAGGTTACATTACAGTAGGGGGAGGTACAGTAAGTGCAGTAGGTATACAGTGTATGTATATTTTATTTATATAACGCTAACAGGTGTACTCAGCACGTTACAGGTTACATTACAGTAGAGGGAGGTACAGTAAGTGCAGTAGGTATACAGTGTATGTATATTTTATTTATATAGCGCTAACAGGTGTACTCAGCACTTTACAGGTTACATTACAGTAGAGGGAGGTACAGTAAATGCAGTAGGTATACAGTGTATGTATATTATATTTATATAGCGCTAACAGGTGTACTCCGCACTTTACAGGTTACATTACAGTAGAGGGAGGTACAGTAAGTGCAGTAGGTATACAGTGTATGTATATTATATATATATAGCGCTAACAGGTGTACTCCGCACTTTACAGGTTACATTACAGTAGAGGGAGGTACAGTAAGTGCAGTAGGTATACTGTGTATGTATATTTTATTTATATAGCGCTAACAGGTGTATTCGGCACTTTACAGGTTACATTACAGTAGAGGGAGGTACAGTAAGTGCAGTAGGTATACAGTGTATGTTTATTATATTTATATAGCGCTAACAGGTGTACTCAGCACTATACAGGTTACATTACAGTAGAGGGAGGTACAGTAAGTGCAGTAGCTATACAGTGTATGTACATTATATTTGTATAGCGCTAACAGGTGTACTCAGCACGTTACAGGTTATATTACAGTAGAGGGAGGTACAGTAAGTGCAGTAGGTATACAGTGTATGTATATTTTATTTATATAGCGCTAACAGGTGTACTCAGCACTTTACAGGTTACATTACAGTAGAGGGAGGTGCAGTAGGTATACAGTGTATGTATATTATATTTATATAGCACTAACAGGTGTACTCAGCACTTTACAGGTTACATTACAGTAGAGGGAGGTGCAGTAGGTATACAGTGTATGTATATTATATTTATATAGCACTAACAGGTGTACTCAGCACTTTACAGGTTACATTACAGTAGAGGGAGGTACAGTAAGTGCAGTAGGTATACAGTGTATGTATATTATATTTATATAGCGCTAACAGGTGTACTCAGCGCTTTACAGGTTACATTACAGTAAGTGCAGTAGGTATACAGTGTATGTATATTTTATTTATATAGTGCTAACAGGTGTACTCAGCGCTTTACAGGTTACATCACAGTAGAGGGAGGTACAGTATGTGCAGTAGGTATACCGTGTATGTATGTTTAATTTATATAGCGCTAACAGGTGTACTCAGCACTTTACAGGTTACATTACAGTAGAGGGAGGTACAGTAAGTGCAGTAGGTATACAGTGTATGTGTATTATATTTCTATAGCACTAACAGGTGTACTCAGCGCTTTACAGGTTACATTACAGTAGAGGGAGGTACAGTAAGTGCAGTAGGTATACAGTGTATGTATATTTTAATTATATAGCACTAACAGGTGTACTCAGCACTTTACAGGTTACATTACAGTAGAGGGAGGTACAGTAAGTGCAGTAGGTATACAGTGTATGTATATTTTATTTATATAGCGCTAACAGGTGTACTCAGCATTTTACAGGTTACATTACAGTAGAGGGAGGTACAGTAAGTGCAGTAGGTATACAGTGTATGTATATTTTATTTATATAGCGCTAACAGGTGTACTCAGCACTATACAGGTTACATTACAGTAGAGGGAGGTACAGTAAGTGCAGTAGGTATACAGTGTATGTATAGTTTATTTATATAGCGCTAACAGGTGTACTCAGCGCTTTACAGGTTACATTACAGTAGAGGGAGGTACAGTAAGTGCAGTAGGTATACAGTGTATGTATATTATATTTATATAGCAATAACAGGTGTACTCAGTACTTTACAGGTTACATTACAGTAGAGGGAGGTACAGTAAGTGCAGTAGGTATACAGTGTATGTATATTATATTTATATAGCGCTAACAGGTGTACTCAGCGCTTTACAGGTTACATTACAGTAAGTGCAGTAGGTATACAGTGTATGTATATTTTATTTATATAGTGCTAACAGGTGTACTCAACGCTTTACAGGTTACATCACAGTAGAGGGAGGTACAGTATGTGCAGTAGGTATACCGTGTATGTATGTTTAATTTATATAGCGCTAACAGGTGTACTCAGCACTTTACAGGTTACATTACAGTAGAGGGAGGTACAGTAAGTGCAGTAGGTATACAGTGTATGTGTATTATATTTCTATAGCACTAACAGGTGTACTCAGCGCTTTACAGGTTACATTACAGTAGAGGGAGGTACAGTAAGTGCAGTAGGTATACAGTGTATGTATATTTTAATTATATAGCGCTAACAGGTGTACTCAGCACTTTACAGGTTACATTACAGTAGAGGGAGGTACAGTATGTGCAGTAGGTATACAGTGTATGTATATTTTATTTATATAGCGCTAACAGGTGTACTCAGCGCTTTACAGGTTACATTACAGTAGAGGGAGGTACAGTAAGTGCAGTAGGTATACAGTGTATGTATATTATATTTCTATAGCACTAACAGGTGTACTCAGCATTTTATTGGTTACATTACAGTAGAGGGAGGTACAGTAAGTGCAGTAGGTATACAGTGTATGTATATTTTATTTATATAGCGCTAACAGGTGTAGTCAGCACTATACAGGTTACATTACAGTAGAGGGAGGTACAGTAAGTGCAGTAGGTATACAGTGTATGTATAGTTTATTTAGATAGCGCTAACAGGTGTACTCAGCGCTTTACAGGTTACATTACAGTAGAGGGAGGTACAGTAAGTGCAGTAGGTATACAGTGTATGTATATTATATTTCTATAGCAATAACAGGTGTACTCAGCATTTTACAGGTTACATTACAGTAGAGGGAGGTACAGTAAGTGCAGTAGGTATACAGTGTATGTATATTTTATTTATATAGCGCTAACAGGTGTACTCAGCACTATACAGGTTACATTACAGTAGAGGGAGGTACAGTAAGTGCAGTAGGTATACAGTGTATGTATATTTTATTTATATAGCGCTAACCGGTGTACTCAGTACTTTACAGGTTACATTACAGTAGAGGGAGGTACAGTAAGTGCAGTAGGTATACAGTGTATGTATATTATATTTCTATAGCAATAACAGGTGTACTCAGCATTTTACAGGTTACATTACAGTAGAGGGAGGTACAGTAAGTGCAGTAGGTATACAGTGTATGTATATTTTATTTATATAGCGCTAACAGGTGTACTCAGCACTATACAGGTTACATTACAGTAGAGGGAGGTACAGTAAGTGCAGTAGGTATACAGTGTATGTATATTTTATTTATATAGCGCTAACCGGTGTACTCAGTACTTTACAGGTTACATTACAGTAGAGGGAGGTACAGTAAGTGCAGTAGGTATACAGTGTATGTATATTTTATTTATATAGCGCTAACAGGTGTACTCAGCACTTTACAGGTTACATTACAGTAGAGGGAGGTACAGTAAGTGCAGTAGGTATACAGTGTATGTATATTTTATTTATATAGCGCTAACAGGTGTACTCAGCACTTTACAGGTTACATTACAGTAGAGGGAGGTACAGTAAGTGCAGTAGGTATACAGTGTATGTATATTTTATTTATATAGCCCTAACAGATGTACTCAGCACTTTACAGGTTACATTACAGTAGAGGGAGGTACAGTAAGTGCAGTAGGTATACAGTGTATGTATATTTTATTTATATAGCGCTAACAGGTGTACTCAGCACTTTATACGTTACATTACAGTAGAGAGAGGTACAGTAAGTGCAGTAGGTATACAGTGTATGTATATTTTATTTATATAGCACTAACAGGTGTACTCAGCACTTTACAGGTTACATTACAGTAAGTGCAGTAGGTATACAGTGTATGTATATTTTATATAGCGCTAACAGGTGTACTCAGCGCTTTACAGGTTACATTACAGTAAGCGCAGTAGGTATACAGTATGTGTATATTTTAGTTATATTGCATGTTACAGATTTCATGTCAGTTGAGTAGAGAGACAAACAGCTGTATCACTTCTCTCCCATGTGTCAGACGTGAGATTTCTATTAAACACAGAGTTTGCAGACAGAATGATGATCTTCTCTTTGTCCTCAGCAGGGAAAGGAAATGAGAATTAGAAGGAACGGGACTTTATTTTGCAGTACATTTTTTTTTTAGATTTCCTTGAACAGGAATCAATCAACAGCACAACGGCATTGTTTTTTATGGTGTGTACAATCAGTATTCCATACCTCCCAACCGTCCCGATTTCAGGGAGATAGTCACATTTTTTGTATCCTGTCCCTCCATCACCAACGCCAAGAATCATAGCATGAGCACATCTTAAGGGCACTAGGACCCTGCAAGGCGGACTAAAACAGTGCTCCCTGCATGGTCTGCCCTCAGTGGGCTGGCCTGAATGATGGACAGACAGCCTGGCATTCATTATCGCCAGGCCTACCTGCCATTAAATACAGGGCCTGTCCTCTTTCAGAAAGGGTCTGCGCCTATAGGGGTGGGGCTAGTGATGAGAATGCATCGCTGGTCCACCTCCTTTACCTCCCTTCCACCGTGTCCCAAATCTTAGGTAGCTGGAGTTCAGAGGTCTTGTAATCCATTGTTTAAAATAGATTAAATAACACCATTAATTTGGAAAAAATAGTTAACTCCGCTATATTCACAATTTACCAGAATTTTTCAGTTGGTTTTTAATTCACTGTATTTTACAGAACCACAATGTTCCCAAACACAGTAAACTCCCAATCCAGGCAAAGAGCCAAATAAAGATTCCTTAATTATGAAAACATTATTAGGTCAAGATAAACAAGATATGCAATACCCTAACATTACCTCCAGCTCGCCCAGCATAGAAAAAAATGAATGTCAGGAACATAATGTTTCGTAGATCCAAGACATACTTGAAAACGAGGAAAAATCTCAATGTATCCATCCTGGTAAAACATTTTATAAATAAATAAATAACCTGGGCACTCTGCATTCATTATATACACACACTACACACACACACACTCTGCATTCATTAAACACACACTACACTACACAGAAACACTGCATTCACTATAACACACTACACACACTGCATTCACTTTGCACACACTACACAAACACACACAGCTCCCTTGTCTTAACACACTGCATCCACTACATGTGGCATGTATATTTTGTGAATTTACCTTTAAAAATAGTTTAATTTTTCAAAATGGTAATTGTACAGAATATCAGTGATTATCGGCCTGAAAGTTCACAGATTATCGGTATCGGCTCTAAAAAAAATCAATATCGGTTGATCCCTACTAAAAATGCCCGAGTGTGATTTTCAAACTCTATAATGATCTGAAGTCCGCAGTTGAAGTTCTGAACCCATGGAGCTTCAGTGACATAAGAAGCAAATTGGGGGGTGTCTTAAATTTTATATTGATCCATTTGACCAGCACCAAGTATACTAAATACACATGTATTGTGGCCCCATTTTCCTTGAATTGGTGGTTGCTGTAGGTTCAAGAACAGTGATAGGTGACGTGCTTCCCAACTGTTTATCACTGCGTTTTCTTGTAAATATTTGTTTATTAAGTTTAATTTTTACCAGAAAAACATACCAAATACACAATAGAGCATGCAGCCTCCAATATAGTATATACTATAAACATTAACTTCATGTGATGTTCAGGTCACATTCCATCCAAATGTAGAATTAGTTGAGTCTTGTGCAGGTCTATTAAAAAAGATAAGTTTATCAGTAAATCATGTTCAGTATATTTGCAAGTGGGAATTGAGCAATATATAAAGACTTCCCCCCCTGAAGTTGGTTACCTAAATGTTTACTGAGTAAGAAGTGTCGCAAGGTCCAGTGGGCTCGAGAGAAACTGATGAAGTGACAGGGTAATAGTCCCCTTTTTACACTCAGCATGCCTCTGGAAACTCGAGGGTCTATGAGTTTTCCCCATAATCGATGTCACGTCATGGATTTAGCTATGAAAAACACAAGGTGATTGAGGGGAGATGGATAATACCCCTCCCTCTAAAGCAGAGAGACCTAGTAATAAGAAGATCTGCGCACACTATGTATACGTCTATTCTCTGAAGTGAGATCAAGAAACATATAAAACGAGGCCAGCCAAGGTCAAACCCTAACAGACACACTAATCACCTCCAGGAATATATTACAATAGGCAACCGGAAAACAAACAAACTAATACACCCCGAGCACAGATGGACCCAGCAATGTTCAACAGAAATGAGATTTGTCCCAATAGCGTTCAGTTGAAACATGACTGGACAGGACAGCCAAGTGGTACACAGCTGACATGGATCATTTTTCCAATTCAGTTCTTTCAACTTTTGTTTAAAATTAATTTAGAATTTCCAACTCTTCACACTTTATTGAGTAAGAATGCTAACATATGCATGCTTTTCGGTCTTTGTAATAAATTTGTTCACTGAATATATATTTTTTAAACAGTGTTTGTGTCTTTAATCTCCTTTTACAATCTAGAATATAAAACAGTTTTCTTGCGACATGCTTCCTGATTACTTAAAAGTCTTGTATGTTACAGGAAGCGACACTTACACAGAGATTGGCAGATATTTTGGGAAACGAAAAGAACCTGTTTCACTTTGGACCTTGAGGTTATAAGTAAAATGCCCCTTGGTTCCTGTTATTTGAATTCCTCTTCTTTTTTATGATCCATTATATGCAAACAAAACAAAACACATACAGGATTACATGCTACAACCACTTACTGAAATTAGGTGCTTTTTCATGACATGCTCAGTCTCATCCTAACTGAAAAAACAAAAGAGGTGGCATTAAAAGGGCATTTTAAATATCCTGATCACAGCAAGGTTTATGTATTGAATCAGATTAGATTTTTGGAGCAATGCATGCATTATGAGAGAGGTTCTTCCTGCACCCGTATATCCTCACCACAGGTGTAAATATCTGAGGCTTGCTGATAACCTTACGCTCCTCCCCACCATATGTGAGAAAGGAGGTCAAGTTGTGTTTATTAGGCAAATGTCAAAATTATTAAAGGGACACTCTAAGCACCAAAACCACTTTATCTTAATTAATCGGTTTTGTTGCATAGACCCTGGTTTTGATGAAGCATTAACAGTGTTTAGTGGTCAGGTGACACTGAACAATGTTAAGGCGTCATCCAATTCTGCATCTTTTTGGTGTCACAGCCCCATGTGTCTCCATCAACTTCACCCTCGCATTTCCCTCCTTCTCAACCTCTCCACCTTATGTGGGCTGTTGGCTGAGTGTTATTCAGGGAGTGTTTGGCTGGGTGTTATTGTGTGGTGGTTGGCCAAGTGTGATTGTGTGTAAGGGCTGGCTGAGTGTTGTGACAGAACGCTGTCACTGCGTGACATGCCTTTCTAAAACAGTGTCTCCAAAAGACTATAATTCTCCCTGTTAAACCCCTTTGTTCCCCTTGCTTACCCATCTGGGAGCTACGAGTCCGGGCTAGTAGCTGCCCAAAGAGCACTCTCTCTGGTGCTACCTAAGCATAGATATCCACTGAAAAGAGACGCGAGCCCTGGCCGACCTTCTGAACCCTCTGGAACTTGTCGGCTTTACGAGTGGCAGAGTCCCATTGGCCGCCTGGAAGTCCATGCTGGCCAATAGGAGAAGTGCTAACATTGAAACTGGTTTTGCTCTTTCTCCAGATTGGCCGGTGAAACACCTCCCCTCCCTGAGCACCGATTGGTGCAAATTGGTTTGCGCCCTTTCTCCTGATTGTCCGCCGCGTGGTTTAGGCGAAATTTTAATCTACCGGCCTAAACCAAGTGATTCTCTGGAACTGTTTTCGGGTATGTACAGAGCCTTAAGCCTAGACTTTATATGATGATTCCTTGGGCTCTGTACATCCGATCACTATTTGCAGGGATCAGTGGCGTAGCGTGGGTTGTCAGCACCCGGGGCAAGGCAAGTAATTTGCGCTCCCTAACCCGTGGATTTTAGCACTCGAGTCTCTTCCACTAGATTAGTTAAAGAAACCCTTACCCCCCAAGCACATGTATTGTTTGTTATGAAAATACTTATGTAATTAACCCCTTAAGGACACATGACGTGTGTGACACGTCATGATTCCCTTTTATTCCAAAAGTTTGGTCCTTAAGGGGTTAAAGTAAAATGCATCTAAATACAAGTTTATTTTCCAACACTTTATTGAGTGCGAACATGCATTACACATTCTCCACATTTTCAGCAGGTCTATGAATGCAAATATACAAATGTAGTAACCTAGCATGGGCCATGCTATTATATGTCGTCTCACAACCATCGTAAACGACAAAAAATATCAAGAACAAAAACTAAACATCAAAATGGAACCATACCCTGGAGATGATCCAAGACTGGGCTAGATGGAGCCAACTTCCTCAATCCTGTACCTCTAATTGTAATTCTTTAATAGCTTGTTGCTCTGTCTCTATCTTTCTCCTTTTCCTGCCTTGTGCACCAGATTCTTTTTTGTATGGCATGATATAGGTGTAGTATTCTGCTAAAATTCTAAAAAAAAAAAAAAAAAAAAAAAAAATCACTTTCTTGCCTTGCTGCACTTTTAGCACCCCTTCATTGTATAACCATTTCTTTACTCTTAACATAATGTTTATTCACCTTCATGCCTATTGCCTTACTCTTTCAGCAAAAAAAAATTAAAGGTTGCTAGACCCACTGGCTTAGATCAACTTATGTTGAGCTGGAGCAGCTACATATGGATCGAAATCTGTCTCGTCACTGTTGAACCAACCAAACTTCAATCCATCTGGTCAGCTCAACATGCCAGTCTTGACCTGCAGACCGGGAACATCCCAAAGAAACTTCAGTTTGGGAGATGCTCTGCTAGCACTACACAGCCAGCCCACTGAGCCCAGTACTACTCCAGTCAGTCCAGACTCCTACCTTTTTTTTCACCGGCTGTCCCGGACCCGATCACAGCAGTCAGCAGGCTAGGTTTTCTCCTCCAGGTCCTCCTAGGTTTTCCTCCTGCAGCGTCTGTCACCACTGGCTCCCTCTCTCCTCTCTGGCCTGTGTCACCTGCCGCCGCTGCCAGCTTCTTCTTGCTGCTGCCTGGGCTGGTCTGGTGTGGTTCTCTCCCGCGCTCAGCGCTGCGCTGGGCGGCCGCTGCACTGTCCCTCCCCAGATAGTCCCTCGCTCTCTCTTCGCACCCACCGCACCGCACGCCTGGCACCCCTCCCCCCCCCCCTCCACAGTGGGCGGCGACCCCGCGGCTCGGATCGGATTCGCACAGCCAGCACTGCAGAGAGAGTGAGTGAGCCAGGCAGGGGCAGAGAGCTGCGAGTGCGAGCGCGCCCCCCCAGATGTTGCGCCCGGTGCGGCCGGCCCCCCCTGCACCCCCCACGCTACGCCTCTAGTAGGGATCATAGCTGGGACCAGGAGGTATTCAGGGATGTATGGCATGTGGGGTGTGCACTACTGTATGGTGTGTATTTTTTAGGTTTTTGTGTGTTCGGCTGCCTGTGTCTGGGAGATACCATTATCTCCCAGACACAGCGACACCTGGTGGGCTTATGTTTTGTATTGCTGTAAATAGAGCATAAATACTGTGTATCTTGCCTGCAATAAACAGTTCTTGTTCAACCTTCACTAAGTCTCGACTAGTGTTTGGGTGATACCACGATTGCCCTCCTGCACGCGAATATAATCACTTGCTCGCAGCTATAATCACTCTAGGGTTGGGCACAACTGGGAAGTGGCGAGCACAGGCGGTAGTAATCCATCCTCGAGAGGGTATACAGCCACAAGTGTAATTGTATATAAGGGAATGGCTGACTATGATTTGTGTGTGTCGGAGTGCGTGTTTCACATAACCCTCCCCTCATGTACCTTATGCAGATATAATCTCTAGTGGCCCAGTAGGTGCTCTTAGGATTCCTGGTGGTACAGTGGGTGCTCTTAGAATTCCTATTGGGGCAGTGTGTGGTCTGCACTTTCTGCGATGCAGACCATAGAACATGCTCCTTCCAGTCGGATCTCATTCAATGAGTCAGAGCATTGCTTCTCTACCTTCCTCACGCCCATTAAAGTGATCAAAAAGGTTTGCCTAGAGGCTAGTCATAGGCTGAGAATGTAACACTATCAGCCTATGACTAATAGCCCGTTAAGAGTAATAGAGTGTAATATTGTCTCTTTGACACAAAATTTGCAATTCCCATGGCAAATCTCCACGATGACTGGTTTAGTGTATACGTCCCTTAGAGAAGGTGATGACAATAAATGCTCTGATATTAAAGCCCACATTGATAGCGTAGGAGAGTCACCCTTGGCGATTGTGCATACCCTTCCAAAATGTCATTTACTTGGACGTCTCATCACACATTGCAAAGCACTACAATTATTATTATAATATTTGGAATTATATCTATTTAAAAAGAAAATAGAAACACGGCACTAAAACCCTCCTAAGATTTTTTTGACGTTTTTGCTATCAGCTAATATATTAATATAAGTATATTTATTTCATGTACATCGTCCTACAAGTAGGGTTTTATTTGTCTGTTAGATGACGGATTGCTCATGCCGAACGTTTGCTTTCCTGCTGCAGCCCAAACATTCCAACACTTGCAAAGGCATGGCTGATATTTCCTGTCAGAAGCCTGTCTTCATATGCTAATACAGGAGTTCCTTATACTGCATAGAGGAAGTGCCATTGCATGATCGATTGGCATTGTCTACTTTAGTTTGCACACTAGAAGCAGCTTTGTCAGTGTGATAAGCTCTGTGTCCTGGTACATATCTTTAGAAAGGGCAATCATGGTACAAAGTTCTAAAACTGAAGCAATCACCATGGAAACCGATGGAAGGTTCTGTGGATCGTTACATTTTTAGAATTTCTTTTCTGAACACCTCTCTATATATAACTCCACTAGCAGCTTAAATCATTGCTCCATGCTCAACTTCTGCACAGAGCGTAAAATCATAAAATAGTTTGTTTCTAAATGGAATCATTTTATTTCTAACCTCCAAATACAAGGTGTGTCGCTCCAGTTTTATATTCTGAAAACATGAGAAAATAAAGAAATGTATTGCACAGGTAAAGCAAACAGTATGACCAAAGCAAAAATGTAACAGACGATACAGTCTTATTTGGATTAATGATGTAATGCAAAATGCATGATAATGTTTGATGGGGATTCTGGGAATATCATTGGTCTGTAATTTGTGGATGGTTTTAAATTCACAAAATGTCCTTGTCTTCTGACCTAATGCTCCAGCCCCCTCCAAAAAAGAAAACCTTTTTGATATTCATAGACCAGCCTTGGTAGGGGTGGGTGGGAACAGGGACAATAGTGCCCATCAACCAACGAGGGCATTATCAGGCATGCATGCACGTTGGAATGATAGGTTGCAGGCGGCAGAGCTGCCAATCAGGACAGCCCATAACCCGATTCCAAACCAGGTTACCCATTAGATGGCTCCTAGGGCCTGGGAGCTGTCTGGCCCTGGAATTACGGCTTTGGCTCTGAGGAGGTCCTGCGCTAGCCTTGGAAACCCTCAGTTGCTCGAGGTCCTGCTCCTCAATCAGGTGCAGATCACTTTAAGAGCTCCCTCGTAGCTCTTGGTACTTCTCAATGACTCAAAGCACTCAAAGTAGAGTCATTAACTGGGTCCTGAGACCGCAAAAAAGCTCTGAGATCTTCACCTGTTATTGGGATAGACCACAATGCTCTACCACGGGACCACCAGGGATCATGCTATCCACTGTGCCTCCACTGAATCCCCAGTTACAAGACCTCGTCCTTTCACAAGGCAAACAGAAGGCGGGGCAAATAACAAAAGCCCCCCTACACACACAATGCTAGCCACACTCAGACCCCCCTACACATAAACACACAAAATTCACCCACCACACACAGCACTCAACCAGCTACTCAAGCACACTCAGCTTCCTCCGCTCATACAGCTCTTAGCTTCTTCCACAACACCACACTCAGCCAGTGCACACACTCTCACAACACTCAGTCTCCTCCACACATGCATGCAACACTCAAGCACCACACACACCTCTCACAGAAACAGAACCCAGGGCTCTAGGAGGGGGCCCCGTCTGGCAGCCTGCCTAGGGTATTAAGCAATCTTAATCCGGCTCTATAGTGATTACGTATATGCTTAAAATGCCCTGAATTGCTTTAAACTGTTTAACCCCTTAAGGACACATGACCTGTGTGACATGTCATGATTCCCTTTTATTCCAGAAGTTTGGTCCTTAAGGGGTTAAACAAGCACTCCTTCTAAACGGTCACTCAGAATCTGGCTGTTGGCTGATCGGAAGGAAGTGTCACATCACATAATGATATTGGCATTACAGGTCTAAATCACTTTGAATTCCCAATAATTTACACAATGAAGTGGGTTGACACCAGCATTTTGGGAGGAGCCTTATACTTTTCATCTTTACATCGATGGAAGAATTGCAAAAAGGGGAAAAATAAAATAAAATTAAGCTTATGCACTGGCTTGTTGGCTAGCAATTTTTCAATCAGGATGCTTTCAGTAAAGAGTTAATTCACTGAACTAACAATTGTGGAAAATTGATAAAGGAATTGTAAATGTTAGGCTTAAATAGACAAAACAAAAGAAACATGTGATGTTAACTTTGTATTCTGAATCCCCCTTCTCCAATGTACCAGAGCAGTGGTTCTAAAATACACTCTAGGCCAGTGGCGGATCCAGGGGGGGGGCAACGGGGCAATTGCCCCCCCCGAGAATACCGACGGTCTCCCTCTCCCTCCCCTGCCAGCCCTTAAATGTGCGTGCGGACCGGAGGGGAGATCACAGATCTCCCTCCCCGGTCCGCAGGCACTGTGCTGGCGGCCGGCGGGGGAGGGAGGGAGTTAGAGGGAGGACCCGGAGGTCAGGCTGCAGCTCCTCCGGGTCCTCCTCTCGCGAGATTTGGAGCGTTGCCGCGGTTACCACGGCAACGCTCCAAATCTCGCGAGAGTGAACTCTAGCCCGGGAGCGTGGGCTAGAGTTCACTCTCCCCACTGGGACCACCAATGAATCGCCCACCGGACCACCAGGGAAATGTCCCCCCTCCCCCAGTAAAGGTAAGAAGGGAGGGGGGACATAGAATATTTATTTAAATAAAAAATAAATATATATAAAAAAAAAAAGACCCCATACCCTTATATCACACACACTGCCCCCCATTACACACACACTGCCCCCCATTACACACATACTGCCCCCCATACACCCACACTGCCCCCCATACACACACACTGCCCCCCATACACACACACTGCCCCCCATACACACACACTGACCCACATACACACACACTGACCCACATACACACACACTGACCCCCATACTGCCCCCATACACCCACACTGCCCCCCATACACCCACACTGCCCCCATACACCCATACTGCCCCCCCTACACCCATACTGCCCCCCATACACCCATACTGCCCCCCATACACACACACTGCCCCCCATACTGCCCCCATACACACACACTGCCCCCCATACACACACACTGACCCCCATAGACCTGTACTGCCCCCATACTGCCCCCTCATACACACACACTGACCCCCATAGACCTGTACTGCCCCCCATACTGCCCCCTCATACACACACACTGCCGCCCCATATACACACATTGCCCACACTCACACATACACTGCAATACTCACACACACACACTGCAACTGTTACACACACATACTGTCCCACACATACACTGCATCCCTGACATACACTGCCGCTCTCACACACGCTCACACACTGTCCCCCTCACACACACACTGCACCCCTTACACATTGCACCACTCACACACACTACTGCTTCAATGCACTACTACAGCCCCATTTCCCAGCAGACTTCAGGTAAGTTGTCAAACTGTTCTTAAACGGTTTGACTACTTACTCTGGGAGGGGGTCCCGGCACTATAGACACCATAACCACTACACTGAGCTGTAGTGGTTATTGTGTCTGGATTATTTCTTTAAATAATCTACAAGTGCCCCTCCCGAGATCAGGCTCTGGATCCGCCACTGCTCTAGGCATTAACCTGGTGAGCCATTTTTGAACCGAAAAATGATCTCATCCTTCAACTTTTTAATATTACATAAGTTTAACACCTTAAAGGCCAAATGTTAAATTCTGTCATCTTCATTTGTTCCCAAAATATGTCATAGGAGCGTGTAATGACCTGTTTATTTAGTGTTGGCAGCTCCATTCAGTCCTTCTGCTGTTAATTAAGTGTAAATGTATAAAACCGCACCTCTTTATCCTGGAACTGGGAGCCTCCATCTTAGCTCCCTGTCAATCATTATAAACTCTGTTCTTTGCACCTGGCAGGCAGCACACAGAGAGCAGAACGGGAAGGGGAGAAAGGAAACAATGTTTCTATTTCTCATCATTTGCACTGTGTGCCCTGGCTGTGCCTTGATTGAACTGAAATGTGTCTATAATTAGTTAAATCGTTAATAGAAATTGAAACCGAAACAGGGCATCTCATAGAAAATAAGGTTAACACAAGTTATAGGTGGGGAAAAAAAGGCTTGTGTTTACCAGCCAAAGTTTTAGACGTACGGGAATTCCCAGCATGGGAAAATCTGCTCTTACATTTCACAGCCCCAAGGCAGTGTCATTGGAGGGGACTAACCATAAGGAGGGGCTTTCCTGGAACATTTAAATCACCTCCCTCTGCTGGCTGTGACCTCTAATTCTGAAATGGTCGAACTGTAAACCCCCAATTGTAAAACCTTTAACTCATGGAAACTTTGTCAAACTAAAGCTGCGATCTCAAAACCTGATCCCCCAGATGTTAATGGCCTACAGCTCCCAGAATTCTTTGAATAGATCCACAACATCAAATAGTTTGAGATGTCTACCTTAAATGCTGGCAAAGTATCATGGGAGTTATACTCTACAACAGCCGGAAATGTATTTATGGGCCACCCCTGCATTAATCATATATTGTCATTTACCAGGAATCTGCATTGCATTCGGTCTAAAAACTCACATTTTCACACAGTTTTTTTGTTTGTCTTTTATCAGTTGTTGGCAGTTCTCCCAGACTGATTGTGTAATACATGTTATCAAACGAGAGCGTATTACACACATATGTGTTTTTTGTGCTAGATGTTTTAAATTGTAAATAAATTTTAATATTTGCTTTTCCCCTGAGGCATAATTGAAAACAAGAGAAATATCATATGATAGAACACGTTCTAAATAAATACATACAATGACTTTTCTGCTGCAGACACATTAAATCTATAAATATCCTGCTGACAGATAGGTGGGGGTCAGCTTTCTACCACCGAAAGGGAATAGATTAACTACAATTCCCAGAATCCCCCAGAAAGTCACGACACGGCAGATTAACCCCTTAAGGACCAAACTTCTGGAATAAAATGGAATCATGACGTGTCAGACATGTCATGTGTCGTTAAGGGGTTAAAGTGAATTTTGGTTTCAATGTCAGAAAAAAACGAATTCATAGCTGAAATTTTACAGATCGTCTATTTTGACCTTAAATTTGAAATTGGCTTTGAATTGTACAGCGCTACGGAATCTGATGGCGCTTTAAAGACAATTCAATAATAATTGTCACTTTAGTGAGAGCAATTCTGGAGTGGTTAAAAGACAGGGTAGCGGGTTTTATGCACTAAAAAGCTAATTGAATAGAAAACCGCGAGATTACGGATAAAAAATCCAAACTTAGACTAAAGGTGACTTGGGGAACTCTTTCCGTGGAAGATATTATTATTATTTATTGTTATTATTTATTATTAATATTTTTATTATTATTATTTATTATTATTATTAGTATTATTATTGTTGTTATGTATGATTATTTATTATTTAATATTTTTTATTTATTATTATTATTCATTAATATTATTTATTAATGCTTTATTATTAATATAATTATTATTTGTTATTAATATTATTATTTATTTATTGTTATTTATTATTAATATTATTATTATTTATAATGTTTTATTATTATTTATTATTAATTATTATTATATTTATAGAGCGCCGTCAAATTCCGCAGCGCTTTACAATAGGTGGACGAACAGACATGTAGTTGTAACCAGACAAGTTGGACACACAGGAACAGAGGGGTTGAGGGCCCTTCTCAATGAGCTTACATGCTAGAGGGAGTGGGTTATAGTGACACAAAAGGTATAGGATAGTATATTAGACTAATGACAGTTGCAGAAGAGGAATCCATTGGGAGCTATTAAGAGTTTAATTGATACGCTTTTATGAAGAAGTGGGTTTTCAATGATTTTTTGAAGGAGTGGAGACTGGGTGAGCATCTAACGGAGGAGGGAAGGGAGTTACATTATTATTAATAATTATTAATTAATTATTATGTATTAATTATTATTATTTATTATCATTATTATTTAATATTATTTTATTATTATTTGTATTATTATTATTTATTATTATTATTTTTATTATTATTATGTATTATTATTTATTTATTATTATTATTTATTATTATTATTATTATTTATTATTTATTATTTATGGATATTTGGGGGATATATTTATTCGAGCTCAGTAATATAATATACTGTAATAATTCAGTGATGTCTCTTAGTTAATAACCCCCTGCCCTGTCACAGTAAATCAATATAAATATTGCACAGTTCAGGTGACAGGAGGGCTAGTCACAAGGTGCACTACAACTCCCATCCTACTCTGTCATTGTGAAGGCTGTCAGAGCATCACGGGAGTTGTAGTTCTGTATGTGGGATTCCCACTATATTTCCCGTGATTCTCAGCGCCGGCCCAGCCTGAGTGCCTCCTCTCTGACCCCGCCCACCCGCTGTGACCCCGCCCAGCCCTCGCCGTGACCCCGCCCCGCTGCCTCCTGTCCCGCTGTTTCCTGTGTCCGAGCGGGCCGCACGATGAGCTGCCGAGCGGGATTCTACCGGCAGGAGCTGAACAAGACGGTGTGGGAGGTGCCGGAGCGGTACCAGGAGCTCATCCCGGTGGGCTCGGGGGCCTTCGGCTCAGTGTGGTACGTGCTGCATCCCCTGCCTGTCCGATCCTAACCCGATCCTATCCACCGGGGGGGCCGGAGAGAGATGAGGAGGGGGGGAGGGATAATGTGAGGAGGGGGGGGAGACCTGCAGCACTGGGGGGGGGGATAATGTGAGGAGGGGGGGAGACCTGCAGCACTGGGGGGGGGGATAATGTGAGGAGGGGGGGGAGACCTGCAGCACTGGGGGGGGGGGATAATGTGAGGAGGGGGGGAGACCTGCAGCACTGGGGGGGGGGGGTAATGTGAGGAGGGGGTGAGACCTGCAGCACTGGGGGGGGGGAGGAGATCTGGAGCACTGGGGGGGGGGGGAATAATGTGAGGAGGGGGGGAGACCTGGAGCACTGGGGGGGGGGGGATAATGTGAGGAGGGGGGGGAGACCTGCAGCACTGGGGGGGGGTAATGTGAGGAGGGGGTGAGACCTGCAGCACTGGGGGGGGAGGAGATCTGGAGCACTGGGGGGGGGGATAATGTGAGGAGGGGGGGGAGACCTGCAGCACTGGGGGGGGGGAGGAGATCTGGAGCACTGGGGGGGGGGACCTGCAGCACCGGGGGGGGAGATAATGTGTGAGGAGGGGGGGAGACCTGCAGCACGGGGGGGAGATAATGTGAGGAGGGGGGAGACCTGCAGCATGGGGGGGGGAAGATAATGTGAGGAGGGGGGAGACCTGCAGCATGGGGGGGGGAGATAATGTGAGGAGGGGGGGAGACCTGCAGCACTGGGGGGGGGGGTAATGTGAGGAGGGGGGGATACCTGCAGCACTGGGGGGGGGATAATGTGAGGAGGGGAGACCTGCAGCACTGGGGGGGGGGGTAAAGTGAGAGGAGGGGGGGAGACCTGCAGCACTGGGGGGGGGGTAAAGTGAGAGGAGGGGGGGAGACCTGCAGCACTGGGGGGGGGTAAAGTGAGAGGAGGGGGGGAGACCTGCAGCACTGGGGGGGGGGATAATGTGAGGAGGGGGGGAGACCTGCAGCACTGGGGGGGATAATGTGAGGAGGGGGGGGGAGACCTGCAGCACTGGGGGGGGGGGTAATGTGAGGAGGGGGGGAGACCTGCAGCACTGGGGGGAGACCTGCAGCACTGGGGGGGGATAATGTGAGGAGGGGGGGAGACCTGCAGCACTGGGGGGGGGGATAATGTGAGGAGGGGGGGAGACCTGCAGCACTGGGGGGGGGGATACTGTGAGGAGGGGGGAGACCTGCAGCACTGGGGGGGGATAATGTGAGGAGGGGGGAGACCTGCAGCACTGGGGGGGGGATAATGTGAGGAGGGGGAGACCTGCAGCACTGGGGGGGGGGATAATGTGAGGAGGGGGGGAGACCTGCAGCACTGGGGGGGGTAATGTGAGGAGGGGGGAGACCTGCAGCACTGGGGGGGGGGTAATGTGAGGAGGGGGGGAGACCTGCAGCACTGGGGGGGGGGTAATGTGAGGAGGGGGGGAGACCTGCAGCACTGGAGGGGGGGATAATGTGAGGTGGGGGGAGACCTGCAGCACTGGGGGGGATAATGTGAGGTGGGGGGAGACCTGCAGCACTGGGGGGGGGATAATGTGAGGAGGGGGGGGAGACCTGCAGCACTGGGGGGGGGTAATGTGAGGAGGGGGGGAGACCTGCAGCACTGGGGGGGGGGAATAATGTGAGGAGGGGGGGAGACCTGCAGCACTGTGGGGGGGATAATGTGAGGAGGGGGGGAGACCTGCAGCACTGCGGGGGGGATAATGTGAGGAGGGAGGAGACCTGCAGCACTGGGGGGGCGGATAATGTGAGGAGGGGGGAGACCTGCAGCACTGGGGGGGGTGGGTAATGTGAGGAGGGGGGAGACCTGCAGCACTGGGGGGGGATAATGTGAGGAGGAGGAGACCTGCAGCACTGGGGGGGGGATAATGTGAGGAGGAGAAGACCTGCAGCACTGGGGGGGGAGGGGGATAATGTGAGGAGGGGGAGACCTGCAGCACTGGGGGGTGGAGGGATAATGTGAGGAGGGGGAGACCTGCAGCACTGGGGGGTGGAGGGATAATGTGAGGAGGGGGAGACCTGCAGCACTGGGGGGGTGGAGGGATAATGTGAGGAGGGGGAGACCTGCAGCACTGGGGGGTGGAGGGATAATGTGAGGAGGGGGAGACCTGCAGCACTGGGGGTGGAGGGATAATGTGAAGAAGGGGAGACCTGCAGCACTGGGGGGTGGAGGGATAATGTGAAGAAGGGGAGACCTGCAGCACTGGGGGGAGATAATGTGAGGAGGGGGGAGCTGCAGCATGGGGGGGGGATAATGTGAGGAGGGGGAGACCTGTAGCACTGGGGGGTGGAGGGATAATGTGAGGAGGTGGAGACCTGCAGCACTGGGGGGTGGAGGGATAATGTGAGGAGGGGGGAGACCTGCAGCACTGGGGGGTGGAGGGATAATGTGAGGAAGGGGAGACCTGCAGCACTGGGGGGTGGAGGGATAATGTGAAGAAGGGGAGACCTGCAGCACTGGGGGGTGGAGGGATAATGTGAAGAAGGGGAGACCTGCAGCACTGGGAGGGATAATGTGAGGAGGGAGAGACCTGCAGCGGGGGGGAGGGAGGGAGTAATGTGAGAAGGGGGTAGACCTGCAGCACTAGGGAAGGTAATGTAAGGGGGAGAGCCTTGCAGCTCTGGGGGGAGTAATGTAATGTGATGGGAGGGAGACTTGCGCCATGGTTGTGTATAGTGCCCACCCCAGTGATACATGGACTGGCTGATTACCCTTGGGTTGGATTGCTGTCTAGCTTGATGCTTTCCTTATTACATAGGAGTTAGAGAGACTGCCTTCCTAATTTCCAGGAAGCATTGATCGTGTAAGTGAGGCTGTCTTCTTATTTCCTAGAAGTCTATTTTGTATGTTATGCATACGGTGGTGTGAGCAGGACATGATTTCATCACTGATTGATTTCCAGTCTCAGTAAATATCTTTATATAATATACTGCAGTAGGCAGGCCAGCACTGGCTTATTTCTCTATATGTGTATGTATATAGACATTGATCAGGTGGGATGGTGCCTAAAACCTAGATACTTAGTTGTCACATCATAACTATTTTGAAGATTTGCCAGTCTATGGCTAGCAATGTACCTTTGGATATTTAATTTAAAAAATGTCTGGAGTCCACTTCTTAGTTTATCAGTAAATCGATACATCTTCCTATATGGATCTACACTAATCAATAAATCACAGATCAAGATGTGTGGTGCTGTTGAACTTGTGGTTCAGTCGCTGGCATGCTTGACTGCAAGATTCTGTTACCCGTTGTAGATAGAGGCAGTGATGGGGGAGCTGGCTCTGTAGTGATATAGTGATTTTGGTTGTTTTTTCTGCACGCATGTATGCATGTATTATCCTCTTCCTCCTTATTCTAAAAGCCTTTTAACATTTATTTTTGCATCCATTTGAATCGTTTTATTTATTAAAAATTTCTGATTCTCTTTCCTCACTATCCCTCTTGCTATATTATCCTGTATCTGCCTGGCGTCTCTGATGCTCTCTCTCGTTTCTTCTGACTGCTTGCCAAAATTGCTGTTACAGGTTTGTCATCGTTCCACTTACAGGTGTTGTATTTCTGTGTTGTGAGTCATGATTTCATCTTTTCTCATCCCCTGCCCATGAATAACTTGTCTATTAAAAGGCATAGTTTAGATCTATTAAAAATATATATATAAATGACTCTCTTGGTGTACAATGCACGTTATCCATATTCACAAACTGGTCTGGAATGGGAGGAACTTCATTCCCACGAAATGACATGTTTATTATCAATGAATGAGACATTTTCACATGTTACAATGTTGATGAGTTTAAAATTCTAATGTGAAATCATTCATAACCCTATCAGTCTACTTTTTGCAAAAAAATTTTAGTTTAGCAGTTTTTTGTTTTTTTATGTAGAGTGAGAAACCTTTTGTTTTTCCAGTAATCTGAAATAATTGGTGAATCACTGGCATCAGTTGTGACCAGTTTTGTGATGTCACCAAGCTACAGGGCAAAATGTATCTGAAGATAGATTCTAATCTAGTTCATGGGCTTGGTCAGATTAGATGAAAATCATTCTACATAAAACAAATTTAAAAAATGCTGGGTGTTTTCTTGTTTGTGCAATATATTCAGGTTGAGGATAAAGTAGTGGTGCAGTACAGGTGAGTAAGCGGTGTGTTTGTGTGCTACGATAGAACGTTTACAGTAATGTAGGTCTTAAAGATGGCTGCTTGGATGCATGGGAAAGCCTTCCAGCAGAGATGGTATGTAAGGGATTTAGTACAGTGCTTCTATAGTTTCAGTGCTACTATATTTTAGTTTTAATAAATGTCTTTCGCGCTGTTGTAGTATTTTCACAAGATTTACAAAGCACCCATCCATACACCAGCCCTTCCAATTTGGATGCAAGAAATGAGCATGCTAAATTAAAGGCACTTTCTACTGCCTAAATACAAAATAAAATCTATGGATTTTTTTTTAAATTACTGTTTAGTAGATAAATACCCTATAAACATGTGCATGCATTCAATTCTGCATTTTCCCCATTTATATTTTCATTGGCAGTATATCTAAAAGTTGCTACCAAATACCACAGATTTTTTTTTTGTTTGCAGCCTTTGCAAGCTCTCTCCCCCACTTCTTCCCCGGCCCATACTTTCTATGGCTGTCCTATCACAGACTACAAAGTGCAGCTCAATGAGAAGTCTGCAAGGCAGGTTCTCTGAGCAATTACTGATTTGATCCACTGAGTTAAAGGGACTCTCCAGTGCCAGGAAAACACACCCTTCACACATAAGGCACTTCAGCAAGCTAAAGTGCATTAGCTTTGTGTGGATTGCCCCTTTAATTCAGCTAATCCTCTCGTGGCTTTCTTGTTCCATTAATTCTTAGTTGCCCAGAAGTAACCTTTAGACTTAGTTGGACCTGGTTTATAATGAGACATGTCAGAGGCATTATTCTATTACACGCTATCATTCAGGAAGTAACTGTTTGATGCCATTGAGACAGGGATATAAAGAGGCATTACCAGTAATACAAGTTTGAAATAAACGATGTAGAATGATATAAACATTTAAAATATGTCTGTGTACCTTCTAAGTGTTTATTGTCCTGGGTAGTAAGACATAGCAGTTTATATGAAAAGTCATGTGTGTACAAACTCAAAACACATGTGAAATGATTGTACACGTTTGTGTTACTGATTTAGGAAGTTTGTGTTTTTGTAGAAGATCTAGGGGCCTATCACCTGTGCAAATGTTCTCCAGGCCTAAACACGTTTTGTATGTTGTGACAAGCGCTCAAACGTTGCGCTTTTACACTTGCAGGTATTTTCTGGTTAATCACAATTATGGCTTTCCACTGATTTATTTAGGCATTTCATTTTGCTGAACTCATAACGGTGTTATATACACTAAAGTCTCAGTGCCCTGACTTGGTATACTCTGAACTACCTTGAATGTAATTTGTCTCGATGTACCGGAAGGGCTGAAATAATTGAATTGGGCAACGTTATGCACGTTCAATCAGAGTGAACCAAATTTGCAGGAGCTACTGGCCAGTTCTCGTATAACCCAATACTTTGCAGAAATCTGTCATTGTCACCATTTAGGTACGCTTAGGGAGAAAGGGGTACATTATACATCAATGAATAGATCTGACAAGTTTAGGTTATAAAATGCATTTTTACAAATACAGCATGTGTATTAAATCTATTTATTTTTAATTTAATAAAATTGTGCATATCCAGTCTTTAATTTACAAAAAAAAATTCTCATCAGGTTTGTGTGATTGTTAGTGTAATTGACTCTGTTTTGTTCTAAACCATGAAAAAAATCCTATTCTATTTCAGCTTCTAATAAAATGTGATTTTTGCATTTTGTTTTCTAATCCTTTATTAACCCCTTAAGGACAGACGACGGATATATTCCGTCATGATTCCCTTTTATTCCAGAAGTTGTCATTAAGGGGTTAATTCATAGCTCCTGCATGTTTTGTCACATTGGAACTACCGTATGTCTGCATGTGGAGAACAGTTAATGGCACCTGGCTCTGTTGCTCAATATATTTGTCCTGTGACTTATTTAGCAGGGATTTCTAGGTATGACTAGTGCTATAAACCACATTTAAAACGGTATATCGACTTGCACTGAAGATAAATTACTATCTCTGGCTTTGATGAAGCTGACTTGTTTTGTTTGGAGATTTTAGCACATCAGTCTGGGATTAGCCCGAGATGATTTTTTTTAAAATAACTTTTTATCTGGTTGCATTTCCTAACTAAATACTTTATTATTATTCTTCCTCTACGAGAATTCCGTGAATTTGCTTGCCTGAAGAGTGTTCCCCTCCATTGAGGCAAAATGCCAAAGGTTGTAGTCTCCCTGTGTCAACACTACTACAACCACTGTCCCGTTATCTGACTGCAACTCCCACTATCCATTTTACCAACAACGCAACTCCCACTATCCATTGTATTACCACAGCCTGCGTTACCAAAAACACAGCTCGGACTATACAACATCCACTAAAATGTAAAATTACTGTGGGATTGGCATTCACAAACTTAGACCTACCATGCAAACATATATTACCTGCCTTCACAAACACTGTCCTTTGTGGGTGAATGCACACCTGCATTTACTCTCTCAGCCTTTACAGAAAGCCTGACGTATACTTGTCCTGACATTCCTCACAAAGTATGCAAAAAAATACAATCCCAAAATGCTGTGAACTAGTGTTTGTGGTTAAAAAGTTACTTTTAAGTGTAAATCGTAGATTAAAGCTTACAATTTTACGGTGTTTATACCAGTCTTTTGTGCTTAGAAATGCAATTGCTTGTATGAATCACCCTGTCATTTTTTTTTTCTAAAGAAATTAACTAGTTTAAAGTGGTTACAGAACCACATTGTGGACCAGCTGTGCATACACGCAAATCCATGTTATTCACCGCACCTGTGTGTGCGCATTCATGAGTGATGAGAGAGGGGTAGACTGTTAAGCTGTTGGCGCGCAAGGTGCATAGAAATATTTGGCCACTTTAAAGCCCTATGGTGAAGCCAAAACTGTCTTCTTTATTATGACACCTTAACCTGAGGATTGTATAATACAGTTAAAGAGAAACTGAATGGGTTGGCCCATTGTCACTTAGCAACATTATTACTGTAGTGATTGTGGTACTTGGAGATGTCCCGCAGAGCCCTTGGCACCTTCATTTCCTACTGTCTGTCTGGCTTGCTTTTTTGTTCCACGCTGGGCTTGCTTATTTGAGTGTTTGTCATTGCTCTTTCTCACACAGAATATTTATTTTAGACAGAATATATACAGGTACAACATTGTGAGTAGATGGATTTGCTAAACATTAACCTGTCAAATGTCTTGCGAACTCCGATACCTCTAATGCTAATTTATGTATCATGCAACCTGTTATGTAAATACTACAGATTGGTGACTCAGATTCGTAATTATTAATTTAGTCGCCTTCCATGCTGATCACCCTGTCCTATTATGAGTGACAGAAAGTTTTGCAATGTTAAACACGTGCTAGAGCGATTCACACTTTCAAGTCTGTTGTAATTATCAGGGAGATTGTAGCTTTTCTTAGGTTGTTTATATGTACTTAAAGTGTGTTGTTGTTTTTTTTGTTGTTGTTTTTTTTCCAGTTATTATACAGTTCTGTAGGATTTAACATTGTCTAAATAAAACTGTTGTCTGTTAATTGTGCATTTATATAAAAAATTGCTACATAATACACAAGTCTTCCTGCCGGCCACTAGAGGTTCCTTCGCATTTTGAACAGTCTGAATTATTTCTGACATTTTGATATCAAATGTCTGTCATGGTGAAGCATTAGTCGATGCTTCCTGTTGGAGGAGCATTTGATTGGACGCATGGCACTTGCATATATACCTTTAAAAGGAAATGGAGAATCTCACCACGAAAGGCTAAAGGGTTACTCCAGGGTTTGAGAAATTTGCTTTGAATTTATGAACCAACAACAAAAATACAATTCTTAAAGAGACACTATAGTCACCAGAAATACAAGGGCTTAATGTAGTGATTCTGGTGTCTATAACCTGTCCCTGCAGGCATTTCAATGTAAACATTGCCTTTTCAGAGAAAAGCCAGTGTTTACATTGCTGCCTAGTAACACCTCAAGTGGCAGTCACTCAGACTGTCACTAGAAGTGCTTCCTATCTCAGTGCTGCATGGAGATGTTGAACGTTCCCCATAGAGATTGAATCATTTAATGCATCTCTATGAAGAGATGCTGATTGGCACAGCAGATCTTGGTGCGCTAGCGCAATAGCCCCCAGATGCTTTCTTATAGGAAAGCATTGGATTACCTGACATCTTTAAGCCGTGGAGGCGGGGACAGCAGCAGCGAGACCTGCACGGCGTGGGAAAAATGGTAAGTGAAAACACCATTCCCATGCGATCGGAGGGGGACATTCACCTAAACAAGCGCACTCATTGACACGCTCACACACTCACAAATTGTTTTCATTCAATTTAAGTCAACCCAGCAATCCTACCTTTGGGAGAGCTGGAGTGGGTAGGCTTTCCCTGGTGTCCAGCTGGGCCTCCAGTCACCTTCAAGCGCTTCTTGCTCTGCTCCCTCCTATTCCCACCCCTGGTATCACTGTAGGATGCACAGAGGAGCACACCAAGAATATTAGCACTCACTCGCCGCCCGGCTTCATTTCTTACAGCCTGCCCTCCACCTGCCTGACTCCACTCACCTCTGAGGGAATGGGATGACAGATGCCAGGACAAAATCCCTAGTTGCCATGGTGACCAGATGCCTGGGTTTTATCGAGCCCTGGGTTAATCCAAACACCATGACCACCTATGCTTTCAGAGGTGGGCATGTTGTGAGGAGTCTGTGCAGCATTTCTGCTTGAAATGCAACAGTACTAAGATATTTGCAGTTTTGTGCCGTGGACTAGTTTTGGGCTGCCTTTTCTGAGGAAAAAAATAGATGTGTCATCAGTGTGCATTGCATGCTGACGACACATGTTCTCAGATCATGTATGTCCCCTCCCTCCATTGTTTCAGTCTCCATGCCTCCCTGTAATATTAAATTGCTGCTTCCAATCCCTCTGACAGGTAAATCTTGAGACTAGTCCCCGGTGGAGGTGGATAATTATTTATGGGGGTAAAATAGGTCTACCCGCCTGTATTATTTAGGGCTCCCAGTTGTGGCTAATGGGTGTGGGCTGGTGTGGACAGTAGGTCCACCGCCCACTTTATCACTTAGTGCCCCACAGCTGCCAATGTGTGGGGCTGGGAGGGGTACAAGAGGCTCTCCTCCTTATTATGTTGGGCCCCCACCTGCTGCCAATGGGTAAGGGCTGGGAGGACACCATGTCCTTCACTTTTATTTTATTTATTAGCCCCCAAATGTGGCCCAAGCCGGTAGCTCCTTCTTGTAATTGTAACAAATTTAAAAATCAAATTGCATGGCTGAAATTTCATCCAACAAGCAATTCTCTTTCTTTCATTTGTTGTAATTTGTATTCATCTTTCGGACAAACTGACGAATTGCCGAAAATACAGATGAAAACAAATGCCCAAGTGTGTTATACACTCACACATCAACATGTTATATGGAGCTCTTAGAAAAGAGGGACATTTATGGAGCATAGAAATAGAGGTATGTGTCCATAATAGGGACTGCCTCTAGTATATCGGGACACATAGGAAGTATGTGGTTTTCAGTGGTTTATTGAGATGTAAATTCCAGCAAAATGTTGGTTCTTCATTAAAGAAATACCTTCGGCTAGAAATTACTCTTTTAACCCCTTAAGGACACATGACGTGTGTGACATGTCATGATTCCCTTTTATTCCAGAAGTTTGGTCCTTAAGGGGTTAATGAAAAGTGTATGTGTGTGTTCGTCCCTGCAGTACATGTTCTGAAAAATGTCACTATATACACTTGGTAATACCTACATCTACTAGTGGCTGACAGTAGCGACATTTTTAACACATTTTCAGTAATTGATTCTATTTGTTAACCTGCGTAAGAGTACACCAATGCTGGATTCTGTGTGCATGTAATGTATCCTCAGGGCTGCAGTGTAGGTTCTGACCCTAAACTTGTTTTTAAAGTGGGGTACAGTAATCTTAACAACAAAAGCAACACCTCTAAAATATGCAATCTTATCTTCATGTATTTATTTTTGAGGCCTCTTTTGATACACATATACAACTACACAATGTGGTATTGACACCGATTTTATAGGGGATTTTCTATGTTTTTTTTCAGCGTTGTAATTTTTAAAGTAGGACCAGTCCCCCTCTGGAAAAAAACTTAAAAAAACCAAACAAACCTTCCGGTGACATTAATGTCTGTGCTTAGAGGGAGGAAATACTGATTACGAAGGTACAAGTGGATCCTATTGTGACATGGCTTTCATATAGAGTAAGATCCCAGTGACAAAGGTCAGAGCTGTTTGGTTTTGCACCACAACCCCCAACTCCATTATTCGCAAAAAGAAGAGTTTTTATATTGTATGCCGCTTACAGTGGGGATTCAAGCGATTTCCCTAATGGTTTTATGTTAATTGCTCCTTATGTGCTAATTAAATTGGCAAATCACTTACTGGTCTCTCTGTGTGCATATATTGAATTTACATTCCTTGACAAACACATAACAAGTCACAGGATTTCTCTCTTCCTCTCACTCTACGTGGAATATACTTGTTATACGTGGACGTATGTTTTGTGGATTGTTTGTGGCTAAAAAATGACTTGTTTTGTGACTACTTCTGTAGAGGAAAGAACAAGCATGGAAATGAGTAATTGGGTAACCAACAGTAATGTATACTCAAATATATTGTTTGGAACATTTTTACTGAACAAAAACATTGCGTTCCGCAGTATAACTGTGTGTACCCCATGGACATTTATCACATCCAGATTGACCTAACTAGCACACACGCATACATTTCATTTAGTGATCGGCTAATAGTTTTTCAGGCATAGTGTTGAAATGACATTTATTTAAAAAGGTTTTCTCAAAGCATCCATGATGCTGCGTTGATTATAAATACTATGTATTTGTACAAAGTATTTAATTATCTGCTTCCCCTGTGTTTCACAGCTAAAAGGATAGCACGTTAATGCATTAAAAAATTCAAGTTAGATATAGTATTTTACCTTTAAAATTCCTGGCTTTGGATTTGCCGCCTCTGCATGAAGCTCAATCCAAAGCAGTAAGAGACTCATTTTTATGGGAGGGCTCAGCATGTCCCATAAACCCCAGCGCATCAACAGTTAATGTGATCTATATTTCATATATCTGCTTCCGAACAAAAGCCTGTTCTCCTGCTGTAAGGGCCATCCATAAACAAACACGCACAGTGTTCCAGATTTGATCCTGAAGCGAATTGTGAGTTGTAAATATTTCTGCACAGGGCTGGCAGCTCCACCAACTCCCTTTAACCCCAAAATTGGAGCCTCTCGGTTTAGTAAGCAACTTAACATACTGCAACAT
The DNA here is from genome assembly GCF_036172605.1 of Pelobates fuscus. Classification (NCBI taxonomy): domain Eukaryota; kingdom Metazoa; phylum Chordata; class Amphibia; order Anura; family Pelobatidae; genus Pelobates; species Pelobates fuscus. The sequence goes on along the minus strand of NC_086319.1, from coordinate 23,477,385 downwards.
TGCAGGAATAGGCTGCCAGTTGAGGGATAGAAGGAATTGGTTTTCTTTTGTAGTTTCAATTGTAAAATATTGTGACCAAAACTTTAGATTACTACTCGTGGTTAAGGCGTGTGATCTGTATTGTGTGACTCATACGCCCACATTAAGTTATCTTAAATATAACTTTATGATTTATCGCTGCAATCAATCTCCACCCACAGCAAACCTCTACTACTGACCTAGAATGTGTGCGTTTCTTCTGCAGTGCTTCATTTACACACATTCTGTCCACACTCTTTATTTAGTCCCTTTCGTTCTTTAAGGAAGCGTTCACTGTGCACCTTTGAGACCATCACCACTTTTGCTGTAGATTTGTCACTAGTTGTTTCTATTCCTTCAGAGATGCTGTATTTGTTTTTTTCTTTCTAACATCAGATTATCCCTCCAATGGCCCACCACCCACACAGCCTGCAGGGAGCAGCAATATTTTGTTCAAGTGGGTGTTATAGTTCTTCTAACACCCTTCTCCCTTCCCCTAGGAAAGCAGAGATTCTCATCCAATCAAAGAACAGCTTTGACCCTCTCTTCCAACACTTTTTTTTTTTTTAAACCACACTTAACATTTAAAGTGCACATTCACATTTTTTTTATTTTATTTTATTTTTTCTGTTGTGCAGGTGGTTACAGGATATCGACATACGCCACAACAGCGTGATTCAAGGTTTACAGAAGTTAGGCAGTGGCATGAAATTTTGCACATTTTTATATATTTAGAACAAGCTTGGTTAAACGAGATATTGTGTATATTTTTGTGTGTTAGGATGAATAACAGTCGATTGGGTGTCGTTTATATAATCATGTTGCTATCGGTTAGATTGAAGTTGTGTGGACATTTTAAGAGTCAAGAATGTTAACCCTGTTATACATAGCGATTGGTGTCTAATTTTGCATGACAGTTGGTTGTGTTCAGGGTGATGCGTAATGTGTGGAGATATGCCCAGTGGGTTACAGGTCGATGGGATTGCACCTTATAGGGCGGCCAGCCAGATATCTATGTATAGTTAACAAGATGTTGTATGTCCCGGGGCTGCAGGATGTTGTATGACCCAGGGGCTGCAGGATGTTGTATGACCCAGGGGCTGCAGGATGTTGTATGACCCAGGGGCTGCAGGATGTTGTATGACCCAGGGGCTGCAGGATGTTGTATGACCCAGGGGCTGCAGGATGTTGTATGACCCAGGGGCTGCAGGATGTTGTATGACCCAGGGGCGCACTAAACCTCCAGTTATGGGAGGCAATGCTATATACGTGGTTAGGAAGGTAGCCCCACCATATATTGCTTGGTATTCGTTAAGCTAGGCAAGGTAAGCAAAGAAGAACACCCAGGGGACTGTAGCTCGAAGAGCCAGCCTCTCCCTGGGTCCAGTGCCCCTTTTGCTCTGAGGACCCTTGCTGTCGGTCTGTAAACTCATAGAGAGACATGGTTTTTGAGGGTACAGAATGGTAGTTTGCAGGAGCTGCTCGTGTTTGCGACCATCCAGCTCGGCGGTCCGGTCCAGCCCCCCCCCCCCCCCCCCCCACATTTACATTTTAAATTATGTATTTATTTAAAAAAATAAAATAAAATCTGTTTAGACCATAGAAAATTCACCCAGATATCATACCTGAAGTGATATTCTACAACCCACGTTGCCTCTAATGTCATAACATGGTCTTCATCTGTATTATACATTGCAACAAAGGGAACTGCAAAATCTGAGAAATCTCAATGTATTTATAAATGACTATTCTAACCTGTATTTACCAGATGCGGAGCTTGTTCGGTTTTTCCCAATACAAGAAATTCAGTGTATATTAAATACGCCCAGTTGGGTATTTAGCTCCCTGAGTACCAAATAGGAAAACGTTTGCAAACTAAGCTTATATTTTCATCCTGCCAGACGCATTTGTACATTTTTGTTTTTAAAGGACCACATTTGTGTTGTTCGGTTACTTTATCTGTGTAATAGAATAAAATGCTGGTCGTCGGTAATGGGTTGTAAAACACGTTCTAATATTGTCTTCTCTTTAACTAGAGCTGTTCGTTGTAAATATTTCATTAGCTTTGAATTAGGCAACACCTTGTGGATCCCCACGCTTTGTTTGTTTAAGTGTTCGTGCTAAACTCCACTACATAAAGGTGTTGATTCACCTTCTTACCTAATAAACACACTTCTATGACCAATCTTTTTAAATACTGGGCTAATAATTAAAGCAATAATTCTTAACCAATTCCTCACACACCAACAGCCCAGGCTCTGTCTCTATCTGAAAAAGAATGTCTAACACTTACTTTTGTTTTGCCTTGGGGACCCACTGCGTTAAAGCACTCCAGTCCTTTCTGCTCTTACGTAAGAATGGATGAATGCATATTATTAGCTGGGGAAAATGCATATATAGCTTGCACTAGCCAAATATCTCAAATATAGACAGAGAAACGGGAACACGGTGTGCACCATTTCTGGTTAGGATGTTTAATGCTGGTCTCTTTGCACACGTGCCCGTTCCAACATTCGTAGCAAGTTGTCCCATGCAGCGATTGCTGAAGTATTGAGTTTTGAAAGGAAGTAACATTTTAACTTTGTTTCTAAATGTTTTTGATGGCCGTCTGGATATAAAAATATTCGTTTTAATTTGGACTTCGGGTTTAATTGTTTTTGTATTTTATTTTTTTTCTAAATAGGGAACTGTATAGGTAACGCAAAAGTATATTATTTTAAGCCTTGACCACAATCAATAAATAACCAAGCAAAGATTATTGGAGTGCAACTATCACCAGCTAAATTTGCACATAGTTAAAATAATAAACTAGATCACAAAACCCATACAGGGTTATTTACTAAAGGTAGAATTCATAGTGAGTTTCAAATTTAGTTTCAAAATAGCCGAACTGGAAACCTTCTCGAAGTCAGCTATGCTGTCCATTTGACTACTCTCAAAATGACCTTTAGTGGTTAACCCTGATAATGTCTGTACGCCATGTTTTTGGGACCTTTTTATTATTGTTTGGAAGATGATGGGGTGATCTGTGTCTCTAGTGCTATAGTCTCTAATCTCAAGAGAAACAAATAATTTGCTTTTCATAGGAAATCAAATGATCAGACTTCCAAGAAAGGCCAGATGGTTTTGCCTGCCATTACAGAGTGCACATTATTAAAAAAAACAATCAGATTTTTCTGTACGGACTCACGTTGTATTGTGTACATCAGCTCATTTCCTCCAGAAATAGTGTTTCGATTGATGAACAAACTCAAGCACTCTTATACCTCATTGTCCGCTTATTAGCAAATTTTAGTCAAAACTCTGTCATTTTGGGAGTAGTGAAGTATAACCATATGTTTCCTGTAATATTATACCTGATCATACCATTCCCAATGTCTTAGTGAGAACCGTTTATCAGCGCTGTGTAATCCCATGGTGAGCTGGGTTCAGAGGGGAATGGTTGGTTGAGGTTTATTACGTAATTTGTAATGTCACCTATTTAAGAAATAGACCAAATGCAGTGTGTGATTTTTGTCTTGTTGCAGGTACCTTTTATACACCAGTGGGGATTCCCTAAAACAAGCCAAAAGCAGAGAGCGCTTTCTAACATGTTGGTTTTCTTCTTCTAGCTCAGCATGTGATACCAAAACTAGACAAAAGGTGGCCGTAAAAAAGCTCTCCAGACCTTTTCAATCCCTGGTTCATGCGAGGAGAACCTACAGGGAGCTCCGTCTGCTCAAACACATGAAGCATGAAAATGTGAGTTTCAAACCTTTCTCTTCCGTAAAACCATCACAGAAATATTGATGAACAAAAATACATCAGATCCTTCAGGCAAAAAAAGTTCAGTGTTGGGGATGACTGTATTTTGTGAATGAGGACTGTTCGTCACACTGCTCTATCACTGCAGTGATGGTTAATAGCCGCCCGCGTGTCCCATAGAAGAGGACATAATGAGTCTTACGTGGAATGCCATCGTAACTGTTTTACAGTCTTACTAGGATGGTGGGGGGGTATGGTAAACACAAGTTAATGCCATTTGTAGTATTCCCATTTCCCTGCATCTCAGAAGGTGATATAAAGCCCATACATCAATCAGCTCCTATAAAGACGTATTCTTCTGTGGACTGCTGGATCTTACAAACCTGCGTACATATATTTTTCAAACATAAACCTGTATTATTTTTTTTCCTTTCTTCCTGTTTCCCACTCCATTGCTGCATTTTACACGATGAACCACTATTAAGGCATAGTATTGGTTTCGCCAATATAAGATCCTAACACCATCTCATATTGTTTTATATATTAACACAATTTATTTTTTAAGGTCATTGGTTTGCTGGATGTCTTTACACCATCTACTTCGGTTGAAACCTTTAATGAAGTGTAAGTAATATTTCTGTTTGTTTCAGGAAAAACAAATAGATGTTGTTGTGTTTTTTTTGTGGGTTTTTTTTTTTTTTTTTTTTTTTTTTTTACAAAAAATAGACTTTAGGGAGGTTCCATAACGGGTATCTGGATATCCTGTGTTTTGCTTGAGGTTGGTTTCCAGCTTTGACTTCTGAAGCAGTGTTTTCCACGCGCAGAAGACAATATGGAAATCTATTGCCCTTTCTGTAGGACAGGATCAACTCAGCAAATACATTGTACTAACCAGTGGTTTCACTGTACTGTCTTATGGGACATTTAGGGAATCAAGCATATAAAATAAATGCAGATGACACGCATTTATATAATCAATCACATAATTTAATTTTTCCTCCTTAAAATAACCTATTCGTAGCCTCGTAAGACTGATGCTCTACTTGCTTTTGGTGCCTATAGGTTCTATCAGGGTAATCCCAAAGTGATTTAATTCATAGTCCATTTGACATAGAATTCCAATGACCTGCCTGGAGTGGAATGCATAGAGAGCTTTCTGAAAATCAATGTACAGTGTTGTAAATTAACGAGCATTGAGTCAGATGACTGACATTCCAATCAACGGTGTCCAAAAGGGAAAGTGGTAAATGGCAAGGGATCCTTAAAACTTCAATATACATGTATTGAAAATCAATAAACTAGCAGAAGCTGAAAGCTGTGGCCATCGCCATTCATTGGCTGACCGCTCTTAGCCAATGACTGACACTCTGTGCAGTTTAAGTTCCATAGAATTGATATTTGCAAACATAGAGCTCTAAGTCCGAACTGGTTGACACCCCAATGGCACAGCAAGAGGTGGTAGTTACACCTCTGGAAGCAGAGAGGATAAACACTGTATGTGCAGCTCTTCCAAACACATCAGTGAAGTGGTCATGGTGGTTGGAGTAACACTCTAAGAATAAACACTTTTTGGGGAAGTAGCTTATGCTTTATTGATCCCAAACCTTTACGTTCTTATTGTTACAGGTATCTAGTGACAAACCTTATGGGAGCTGACCTTAACAACATCGTGAAGTGCCAAAGGCTTACGGATGACCATATCCAGTTTCTTGTATATCAGTTACTAAGAGGCCTCAAGGTAATTTTTTTACCACATCTTTAAGTGACTTTTTGATTTCAATTCTTTCAACTCTATAGGTACAGCAGCACTAATTAAAACTTTTCCGTGTAGAATTTTAATACACAGTTCCGGCCATATATATAAATGTAATATGTATTCAGTATATACTGAACTATAATGCTGGAATACCTATTTAGGTTTCCAACCCCTCTCAGGTGGCAATGAAAAGGTATTGAGAAAAGATATGGTCACCTTCATGGCTGAGAAAATTAATGTTGATGATCTCAGCCAATCCAATGCTTTCCTGTAGTAAAACGCTGTGCTGCTCCAATCAGCAACTCTTTATTGAATGAGTGCCTCTCTCTAGGGAGCATTCAGCATTTCCATGCAGAGCTCGTAGGTGCTCTGCATGGAGGCACTGAACACAATGGGCTAGGAAGCACCTATAATGGCTGTCTGAGTGACTGTCACTAGAGGTGTTGCTAGTCAGCAATGTAAACACTGCCCTTTCTCTGAATACTTGGCATTTACATTAAAAAGCCATGCAGGGACATGCTATAGACACCAGAACCACTACATTAAGCTGCAGTTGATCTGGTGACTACAGTTTCCCTTTAAGTGGGAAGTGCTCCAAGGTATATTTGTTTGCATATTCTTGCTCAGTGTGTAACTCTGGTTCCACTGGTGGTATTTTAATCATAATGTATAAAACTTGCAAATGTTTAATTGTTATTTCTCAAAGAATATATGAATGGTGAGCCATGTTCTAATCGTGAGCAGTAATCATTTATTGCGATCAGTTTCATATTGTTGTATAATAAGCAAATTATGGTTCTACCTGGTTTTCTGCACATTCAGCAGAATGTAAGATTTTATGTACCTTGTTAAAAGCAAAACATATTAGAGATAGTGGCTGGAAGCAGCATGTAGTGCATGAATACAAATACGTACAGAAGAGAACATCTCGTTAGTCATAAAAAGATAGTCTCTTAAGCAATAAAGAATATGCTGCTTCCCATCTTCCATTTATTTTACACTAAATATATTCAGTTAACCTTTATAGTGAATTATGTATTTTGTGAGGAAAACATAAACAGGCTTTGTAAGTTGTGATTCTCTGAAACTATCCCATCCAACGGCTATTGTACATGTTCCAGTTGTGCAGGGTTAGACAAGAATAGCTTTCCCCTCTGACATGTTTGAGTGAGGAGATTTTCATATAGCTGCAATGAGAACTATCTAATATTAAGGTGAAGGCTTGGCACTCTCCTTACAAAAAAAGAAATGTAAATCTATTGCCTGGGTGCAGATCTCTGGCGTCTAATATATAAGCAATATAGAAAAATGAGATTCACTCACAGGTCTTCAAATACGTGAAAAAAACTGGTGCTTTATTAATCCATAAAGAGTATACAAAAATCGACCGACGTTTCGACCCTGCCGGGTCTTTTTTTAAGAGCCTTACATTAACCTTATAACAATTTGTTTCCTTTTGGCAGTATATCCATTCAGCGGGAATCATCCACAGAGTAAGTAAAGCACAGAATCTTACTATCAGAGATCTTGGCTTTAAATACGTTTTGTTATATGAAATCGGTTATAAGGCTGTTTTTATATCTTTTGCAGGATCTGAAGCCAAGCAATTTAGCCGTCAATGAAGACTGTGAATTACGGGTATGATGCTGGAATTCGCCAATTTGTAAAAAGGAAAAATAAAGCATGCCTCAAACTTTATTCCCTATTCTCATCCACAGAGGATTTTGTGGTGTAACATTATTTTTGTTTGTTATGATGTAGATTTTAGATTTTGGCTTGGCGCGACAGACGGATGATGAAATGACCGGATACGTTGCCACAAGGTGGTACCGAGCCCCTGAAATCATGCTGAACTGGATGCATTATAATCAAACCGGTAATATTTCACAGCAGAACTGTGCTATAGAAATGATCGCAGTGTTGTCTATACCAAGACAGATCAACATTGGTCTATGCATTAGCATGTGGGGTCCATGGCCCATGATGCTTTTAGAATAAGGATTAAAATAAGCTAAAGCACCAACACCACTTTAGCATAATCTGTTTTGGTATATTTGTTATGCATGTGCAGTGCTATCTGCTGTTTTGTTGTTAAATATCTTTGTTTATGCGGCCCTAACTGCACCTCCAATGGCTGTTTGCACTTGGCAAATTAGCTTCCTGCTAAGTGGCTGCTGCAGTGGAGACAGGGAGTTGTTCCTAGATAAGAAGTCAGAAACCACAGATTAGTGGTTATGGTGTTTGAAGTGTTACTTTTAGATAGGAAGCTGTGGCCTTTCAAATGCTTAGTAAAAGTTTGGTCTAATAGTAATGACGGCAACAAAGAAAGCTTTATCCGTGAGCAGTGAAGCTAGAGGTGTATGACGCTAATGGCTGTGTAAGTAAATTGAAGACTGCTGGGTATGTAGTAGAGAATGGGCTGGAGAGCATTATCTATTGTTGAGGAGAATGTTTAAGCTTTTCATTGCTGTATGGGGAAACTATAATTTTTTTTTTTTTTGTATGAGAGGTTTACACATGGTTTTACAGCAAATAGGGTGGTATTCTAGACTGAGCGTTGAATCTGATAAATATAGGCATTGTAAGATAAGTATGCAGTTGCCATAGTACATGCGGAGGAGAATTTATTGTAGAGTAACTTCTTATGAAGGTATGAAGGAACGTTTTATTTAATTTTTTCGTGATTGTGAGTACTGAAGGGGAATGCAGATCTATCGCTAGACAGAAGTGAAATTATTGATTCAAACATAATTGCATTAAACTAGAGAAAACACTTTGAGGAATGTTAAGCAGCAGTGACAGGTTGATTCTTGGTTGATAAGACGGAGAAGAAGATCTTGCTGCTTTCTCATGTGACCATGAGCGTGTGAAAAGATGTCACCTGCATATTAATAGCCTTAACCAAAACATTTTATCTCTACATGTGTTTGGAGAGATGATGTCTGGGTGTAGAACACTGCTTTGGGGTGCTCCTGCAGTTGGGTGCACAACTTTTTTAAAGATTGTTGTATTGGCATATGAAAGTTCATCGTTTGGGTAGGGATCAGGAATAAGGGGGAAGTCTGTGATTTGGATAGCCACAGAAAGTCTGGGCCAGGTAAGAGGAGGAAGACTTGACGTTTTGTAATTGCGCTGACCCAGTTGTAAAGCCATCACTATTCCTCCCATGTCCGTCACTAGGCTATTTTCTCTTGTCCATTTTTTTTTTCTGCTTCCACCACAAAAAATCCAAGAACTGACTGTTTACTTGCTGCCTAACATATCCCACCCCTTTTTACTGATATCCGTTATTCACTTCACCTCTCAGTGTTTTTAATGTTGTAGCTGATCAGTGTATATATTTCTGTAATTGATATAATTGCAATAACATGGCACAGCAATATACTTTTTTTTAATTATTATTATTTATTTAATTTTTATGACTAAATGAGAGCATTTAGATTCAACATCTTTATTGAGGTGATACATTTTATTTTGTAACATACTGTTTGTTATAGCCACAGTTGTAGAACAAAACATTAGACCAAACGGTCTAATGGGTGGCGTTCCTTCCAATATCTTACCTACGTACCAGTTTACAAAAACCACACTAATCACCCGTTAAAAATATGGGTGAAGAACAAGCACACAAACCGGTATAGAAAATACCCAGCAGGCTCTAAACTGTAGAAAACAGGACTCCTCCCAGTCCTCGCAATACAATGTAAATAGAGAAGATCTACAGAACAGAAAAAATAAAAGACTCATAGAGTAGTATAGCCAGTATACATTGAATCACCTCTTTATAAGTTGCACTCACAGACATAAATTGATAGTAGGCGTATCTCAATAGTGGGGAGACGATATGAGATCCTCAGCATGGATTTATGGACATGTAGGAGAGAAATAAACCACAAATAAGTGTAGATGGTATATGCAATATAACCTGCACTACAATAGATTGCACTTACGATTTTGTAGTGATATATAAACATATCATCAGATATTGTCCACGGCCATCCTCCTCCAGTCGATGTAAAATAAGTGGGATACCGTATCTAAGTTATAGAAACTATTAATTAACGCAAAAAAAAAACCACAAACAAAATTATACAATAAAAGCCTTTCTACAACAGTCCAACCCTACGCGTTTCGTCCGTAACAAATCGGACTTCCTCAGGGGTAATTGTTTACAGGATCTCCCGTGCAGCTGTAAGATCTGTAGATCTTCTCTATCTATGTACCAGTTTGTGGTTTTTTTTGTTTTTTTTTTTTCTCACCAAGGGAACTCAAGTTTGCTTGCCAGGTCTGGTAAAATGTTTTTAATTTTTGAACATGTGCCATTAATTCTATCCAGTACATTTGGAAAGGAGAAGAGCGTTTGACTTTAACTTTGGGGCCTCTGACTCAATCCATTTACCCAAGATCGATTTCCTAGCTGCAGGCAGGACTAGAGAGATACATTTAGCATGAGCTTTGAAGGAGTGTGGCAAGATTGTGATTGGAGTCAAATAGGGTTTGACCTCTTCCCAAAACTGGCTCACTCGAGGATATTACCAAAAACAATGGTAAAGATCTGACTCCTCGCCAATGCATTTTGTAGAGTCTGTCTCTCCCTTATCCTTTGTGTATGTTATTATGGTGAATGATAAGCATAATGAAAAATGCTCATGTGCATCTCATACTATGGTATAAGAATAAGTTTGTAGAATTAAAAAAAAGATGAGATAACATGTCTGCAACTTCCAGGGCTGAAAAATGAGGGGTCCATTTAGATGGGGCCCAGTGAGGTGTTGCCAATGATTGCATTTATAAAAAGACATCATTTTTAACCCTGTTTTGGTTTAATACTTGTGGCACTAACACTAAGGAAATAGATCAGTTGCAGAAACCTGTTTATTGTGGCTCGTTCTCTCACGACAATTTGTTTGTTTTCTTGCAGTTGATATTTGGTCTGTTGGTTGCATCATGGCAGAGCTATTGACAGGCAAAGCACTTTTTCCAGGAAATGACTGTATCCTTTCTATGTCGTTTAAACTGAGGCGTGTTCTAAAACTTTAGCATCCACATATTTTATTATTTCTTACCACCATCATGTTTTGTCTTGTGTAGGATTGTAAATTAACATTTTAATTATTCAGAAATGTTCATCGCGTTTTCTGGTCCACTTGAAAAAAATAATTTTGTTAAAATACGGTAAATAAAATAATAGTTAATGCATGTAATTGAAAGAAATAGTGAGGAATTTACAAAGGTTCTGTGCATTTTCCTAAATATTTGTAGATATTGACCAATTAAAAAGAATCATGGAAGTAGTCGGAACACCCAATTCTGAATTTCTCATGAAAATTTCATCGGAACATGTACGTTTTTATTTTTTTTTTATTTTGTTTTTTTGCAGTGTAAAACACAATAATAAACTGAACTCCTATTCTCCCTTACGCACAGGCCAGACGATATATCGAATCATTACCACATATGCCTCAGCAGGAGTTAAAAGAAGTATTCCTTGGGGCTAATCCATTAGGTAAGTTCATTTAAAGGTTCATTTAAATCTGAATCCAAAAAAAGATTATTTTAGAGTTATGGTCCCCCATGCGGCTTTTTATTTTATTTTTATCTATTAAACATTAAATGTCTATTCCAGCACATTACAGATGCACCACTGCAGCCTGATCTCCCCCCCCCCTCTTATGAAGTTATGGAGGCTGATTCTGTCCAGTAATATAACATTGAGGACAAATTCCACCCATACAATGCTTGACGCACTAAAACTAGTTCCTGTTGGGCACACATAGCATCTGGCAGTAGTCCATTTGGCCAAATGATTTAATTACTTCCAGTGCTGAGCTTCTAGTGGCTGTTTGTGGGACAATCACTAGAAGTATGGAAACTGCAGAATGTCAACTGTGCCATTTCTCAGAAATGCAGATTCTGTGTATATGCCCCTAAATCACTTGCTTAATGTGAAGTGAGTTTGGTGCTTATTCTGTCCCTTTATATGCACTCAACTTCCTAACCTTTTTTTTTTTTTAATAGAAAGATAAATAGATATCATAATGCAAGATTTAAACATACTAAACACATTATTTCATACTCCTTCTCTGTGGGTTCAACATCAATGAGATACATTGCAGGACTGGGAGATGCCTTATCAATTGTTGCATCTCCCAAAAGCTAATAGAAAGTTAGCAATTGGCTGCAATAACATTTTTAGTAAAATTGTTTCTTTAGGTATTGGCTTGCAGCACCATACACAAGTTGCATGCATGCATACAGCACTGCTTGAGAAAGTTCCAAGTGCTCTTGTATGCATGTTTTGTTGGGTGTCCATGGGCAGCATAGCGTGTTGTTTTTGTTTTACCTCCTGCTTTTCAGAAGTACTGGATTGGTGTTTACTATGGTGAATGAACAAGGAACTGTCACTTCTTGTCTTGTTTTGTTTTTAGCCATCGACCTGCTTAAGAAGATGTTGATATTGGATAGTGACAAGAGGATAACTGCCACTGAAGCTCTTGCACATCCTTATTTTGAGCAGTATCATGACCCCGAAGACGAACCTGAAGCTGAACCTTACGATGAGTCCATGGAGAACAAAGAACGCAACATCGATGAATGGAAAGGTAGTGTCACCTTACAATGTGTAGATATATGGTATCCCAAAGCCATGTACAGCTGGTCCTCACTTTGCGACCTACCTGTTTTGAGACGACTCGCACTTACAGCCAGCTCTCTAGCGTGGGGGTTCAAGGGATTCCCCACGTAGGAGAGCTGGACTATGTTCGGGGAATTTTCCCTGAACATAGACCTGCACTGGTGCGCATGTGCCTCACTTACCAACCAATTAGTTTTACGGCCAGGTCGTAAGAACGGAGCCCGGTCGGTAAATGAGGAGCATCTGTATATTCTACCACAGAGAACTGTAGCAGTCTTTTAGTTTCAGTTGAACTTACAGGCCCATTGTACCATTTTTGGACAAATTTTAAGCAAGCCTCCTGATGTTAGTGGAAATCTGGGAAAGGTTCACTAAGCATTTATTTAAAAACAACCAGTGTGTTTTCCCAAATTTTATAAGTCTCTTTCTAAACCCTTCCTTAATTCAGAATGTCTGCTCCTCTGTACAAGTCATGTGTGAATCAGCTCCTATACCAGGGGCCTCATGCCCAAATCAAGAGCAGTTTTTTATGGTATATTGCAAAGTAAGGATTACTTTGGTTAGATTACCAGGTACCTTTTAAATAAAGTGCTAGGGTTTCATTTTTTACCCATCATCCTGATGGAATTTACATACAATTCTTTATGGTGCAAAACGCATTTTGCACCATAAAGAATTGCACTAAGGACTAACGTTCAGACTAAGGTCTTGATTTTATTTATTCCTTTTTATATTTTTCTGTGCACTTTACAATAAAGCACTTTATATTTATACTTCCCACTGAGAGGACATTCTATTACTTGAAACCTCCAAGCAGCATAAAGAAGGGAGTGGGAAACCTCTATTTCCCACAAAGCTGGAAGTTTGAGCCTTATACATTGGCTCTACGCTTGTGAGGGAATTGTAGATTATGCTAGCTTTAGTGTACTGATAATCTTAATTTTATTAATGACAGGAGGCGAGTATTTGCTTAAGACTTTCTTTACTTAAGCTTCACAGCAGCACTTTTTTACTTAGTAACAGGATAACCAATCAGAAAAATTTAACATGGTATAAAAGTCCCTCCCTGTGACGTCACTTCCTCTTTCTGGCTGCGAACAAAAGGAACGGGAAAACTGTAAAGGGAACCGATGAGAAATCCGGAAAAGCCAGACGAGAAAGTTGATGCTTGAGAGGGAACAGGAACGAAAACATGACTTCTAGTAGAGCTGAGATGAAGCTTGAGATGAGACAGCAGCTAGACTTGTCCTCTTGAGGGGCTTTACGCTGAAACGAGAGAGCAGAGTCGAAACCAAGGATTAATCCGAGAATTGGACTTCTAAAATTATGGTGTCCAGTAATTTAGAAAAAATCATATATAATAGACCACCTCCCCTAAAGTGTTAATTTATATAACCATGGAGAAAAATCCTTAGCCCCCCCTGGTAGAATATACATAGCGTGTTACTCATATCTTAGATAAACTTACCTAAAGAGGCAACCTAAGGGGGGGGAAGAAACGAAGGTGAATGGGTGGGAAATACTCGCCTCCTGTCATTAATAAAATTAAGATTATCAGTACACTAAAGCTAGCATAATCTACAATTTTATAACATGACAGGAGGCTTCGTATTTGCTGTTTTAACGCTCCCCCAGGAGGGCTAAGGAAGCGTGCCCAGCTGGACGAAAGTAGAAGTTGCGGAACGTCTGTTCCCTGGACCAGTCTGCTGAGTGAAGGATGTCCCGAAGAGAGGCTCCAGCGTTGAATGCTCCTGATGCCGCCGCACCCCTGATGGAGTGGGCTCCGAAGGAAGTTTCAATCCCGGCTAGGGAGAGCAACCACCTAAGCCATCTGGCAAGGGTTGTGGTTGATACGGGATGATGGGGTCGGACGTATGAGATCAATAGTTGGCTGGAGGAGGTTGAACGTAGAGAGGAGGTGACTGATAAATAACGAGAGAGAAGAGAGACCACACACAATTTTGGATGGTTAGGGAAATAAGGGTAAAAAACTGAAGAGGAGTTTGATTTTGTCCGTCTGGATACGGAAAAGGTGACACCTTCTGGGGAGAAGTTGATAGCGTTATGGTCGAATGCTCGAACGTCTGATACTCTTCGGAAGGAGATGAGGCAAAGTAACAGAGTGAATTTTGCTGAGAGTTGACGTAGGGTTAGATCCTCGTTGTTCGGCCAAGCTTCAAGGAAGCGAATCATGACATTAACGTCCCATAGGTGGGAGTATTTCGGTGTTGGGGGGCGAGCTAGTTTAATGCCCCGCAATAGTCTACAAACCAAAGGGTCCTGGCCAACCGGAGCTCCCTCTAAAGGCACGTGGGCCGCTGAAATTGCTGACCGGGCAACGTTGATGGAACGGTATGAGCGGCCTAAGTCGAATAGATGTGAGAGGAAATTCAAAATGAACTGTCTAGGGGCTGTAAGGGGATCGGTATTCCGTTCCAGGCACCAATTGCACCAAGCACCCCAGGAGGAAAGGTAGCATCTTCTGGTTCCAGGTGCCCAAGAATCCCAGAGGAGTTCCTTAGTTCTCTGCGATAATTCTCCGAAATTCCAGGATCCCCTGAAAGAGTCCAAGCCACTAGTTGGAGGTGGCCCTGAATTATCATCGGATGAGGGTTTCCTTGGGGGTCCTCTAGCAGGTTGGGCCATGGAGGTAGAAGGAGGGGATGTTGGCAGGATAGGTCCAGGAGATCTGGGAACCATGCTTGGCCCTGCCAGAGCGGGGTGAGCAGTACCAGCGTGACTTGTTGTCTGCGGATCTGGAGAAGGACTCTCGGGATCATTGCGAAGGGAGGGAAGGCGTAGGCTCCCGTTGTCGGCCACTTTTGAAGGAAGGCATCTACCGCCAAGCATTCTGGGTCTGGTAGCCAGCTGAAGAAATGTGGGACTTGAAAATTCGTTCGGGAGGCGAAAAGGTCCAGAGTAAACGGTCCTCGGAGCTTGGAGATGTGGAAGAAAACTGATTCGTGCAGGCGCCAGTCGCTGACGTCCCTCCAATGCCGGGAGAACCAATCCGCAGTAATGTTCGTTTCTCCCGGGAGATATTCTGCTCGAATTGTTATGTTGCGTTGGAAGCAAAAATTGTAGATGTCCTTTGTCACTTCGGATAGGGTACGTGATCTGGCCCCTCCCAGTTTGTTGATGTATTGGACAGCTGAGATATTGTCCATTCGAAGGAGGATACAGCAGTCTGAGAGGTGGTTGGCCAGACTGCGGATTGCGAACGAACCTGCAATTAACTCCAGACAGTTGATGTGGAGAGAGTGTTCTGCCGCGGTCCATGGTCCCCCGGTGGAAGTTGCATGACAAGTTGCGCCCCAGCCTTGGAGGCTCGCGTCTGATTCCACCACGAAGTCTGGAGTGGGGCCGAAAATTGCTTTGCCATTCCAGGCAGACATGTGGCGGAGCCACCAGTTGAGTTCCTCCCTCACCTCGGTAGTGATCGGGACCCTCTGGTCGTATGATGGATGGGTCTGGAGGAACTGAGCCTTCAGACGTTGCATGGCCCGATAATGGAGGGGACCTGGGTAGATCGCCTGAATGGAAGCCGAAAGTAGGCCTACAATCCGAGCTAAACCTCGGAGAGGGATATCCACTTGTCGAAGCGTCTTGCGTAGTTCCTTCCTGATCGCAGTTAGTTTGGCTTGAGGTAGGCGGAGAACACAGGTAGAGGAGTCGATCTCGAAGCCGAGAAATTGAATAATTTGGGATGGAGTCAGTGAGGATTTCGCCTTGTTGATGACGAATCCCAAGGATTCGATCAATGAAGATGCGTAGTTCGTTTGTGACTGTAGACTGGATGCGTCGTCGCAGAGTAGTAAGAGGTCGTCGAGGTAGATTAGGCAGCGAATGCCTCTTGCTCGAAGATGCGCGGTGACTGGTTTGAGTAGTTTGGTGAAGCACCATGGAGCGGAACTCAGGCCGAATGGAAGGCAGGTGAATTGGAAGACCCGGTGGTGCCAAAGAAAGCGGAGGAAACGTCGGCTGGATGTATGTACCGGTACGGAGAGGTAGGCATCCTTGAGGTCGAGTCTGGTGAACCAATCTCCTGGTCGGAGGATGTCCCTGAGTAGATGAATCCCTTCCATTTTGAAATGCCTGTATATCACGAAAGTATTCAACTGACGAAGGTTGATTACTGGGCGAAATTCCCCTGATTTCTTCTTGACTAGGAAGATGGAACTTAGGAAGCCTTTGTCGTGTGGAGCTGGTTGAATAGCTCCTTTTGTTAGTAAGGAACGTAGTTCCGAATCGAGGAGGGTGGTTTGAGCTCTTGACATTATCGGGTAATGGGGAAAACCTGTTTGAGTAGGAAGAGAATAAAATTCTATCAAATAACCCCGGACTGTGTTTAGAACCCAGGTATCTGAAGACAGCGTCTTCCACATATCTAGACAATGTAATAACCTGCCCGCATGATAAATCGTAGTAAGATGAAAGGTAGGAAGTCTCACCTGTAGGGTATCTGTTGCGTCCACGGGCTCTGCTTCCTCTTCCCCTGTCTGCTCTTTGGGTGTAGAAACCCCTTGACTGGTAGTTGGGGAAGAAGGATGAGGTGGGGGGTCGCTGGCGTTGGCCTGAGGCCCAGAAGCGGCTGACTGTACGACCCCTTGAACGGCCAGCCCTTCCAAAAACCCGAGAGGGTTGTTGGTGGAATACTCTTTTCATGGATGATTGTGCTTTGTTCAAAGTAGTGTATAAGTTTACATGCTTGTGTAACTCTTTGATATAGGGTTCTCCAAATAATAGACCCTTAGCCTTGGGGCCCAATTCTTTGGTGCCCAGATCGGTTAATTTGGCATCCATACGCAGCAGCACTGCTTTTCTACGCTCCGTACATAGGGAAGTATTTGCATTGCCCAGCAGGCAAATGGAGCGTAGTGCCCATTCTCTTATAACCGATGGGTCTAAGGGGCCCTCGTTAGTGAGGGCTTCATCAGCCAAAAGTAGAATTCTTGCCAGGGGCCCCAGGACATCCAACATCTTGTCCTGGGTGAGGCGTAGGCTGCGCTCAATGCCCTTTTTAGGGTCACGGCCAGTTCTGGCTAGGTATGTGCAGAGCATTGGATCGAACTCCGGGGTCATGGCTACCTTGTCCGGCAAGGTCGGCCTAGGGCATTCCGCTCTTAGGCGCTTGCGGACCTCTCGGTCTAGTGGTCTCCTGATCCAGAAATGGATATATTGGGAGAGATGAAATGGGAGTGACCATTCCGAAGACCGAGGATATCTGATATGCCGTGGGTCAAATAGGGGTTGACCCAGTGTATCCATAAAGGTTTCGGCGTCTTCCGAAGGGTTCTGTTCGGGTACAGAATCCGCTGTTGTGAGATCTCTATTAAAATCTTGAGGGAAAGGTGCCCCTTTAAAAGAAGCCACAGGCCAGTCTTCTTCATCTTCAGAAGAGTGGTCGGCTTGCCACTCATCTAGGATGGCCAAGGGGTGTAAATCAAAGGAGTCGTCCTCTTCCTCTGACAGAGTAGGTTGCACGGGATGTTTAGTTTTGGTGTCAGTCTGTTTCGGGCGTTTTGCCGGTTCTTTCCCCTTGCGTTTGAGGGGTTCTGGCCCATCCCCTTTCCAATATCTTTTATTGGGTTTGGAAGGGTTCCTTCTTGTGGAATCTGAATCATCCGCCTCTTCCTCAGAAGGCGGGGGCTCAGAAGTTTTTGGGTCTTTAGGCTCAATGGGCAGCACCCGAGCCAGGGCCTTTTCCAGTGAAGCGGCAACAGCCGCATTTATAACAGCTTGTGAGTTTTGGTCTTGGATTGAAGCCTCCATAGCAATAGTGATGATACCTATGGGGCAGAATAGGCCAGCATTAGAATGTATTTGAGGCCGTCCGAAATAACACAAAACTTTATTAAAATGTTTTAAAACAGTGCAAGCTGTAGCTGGGGGTCACCCAGACTTAATAACCTCAGGGAGTAATATTTCAAACCCGTATAGAGGTATAGCGGCACAGACAAAGCGGGCCAATCATGGGCTGTATATCATAACAGCAATCATAAATATATTTAGGGATTTAATCTTACAATAAATCAGTATAAATGTGATGAAAAACTCAGGTTGAATGGTAATGGGGTAATCCCAACAGTAATGAGATGTTGAATATAAACCCGAAATATAAATATTTGGTTCCAAGTAGTACTTTCAATTCACCACCAGGGGGAGTAGTATAAGCCAGTAACTCATCAAATTGAAATTACAGAGTGAGGTATTTCCAAGGGGAGTGAAATCAAGCCTAGTCTGAGGTAATATTATTATTATCTGAAAAATAGTAGTGTAAAATATATATATATATCTTTATCCAGGTGTTAGAAATAAAGGAACTGCTGAAGTGCAGTTAAAATGGCCGCCGTGCGGCTATTTGGGCTCCGATCGCGGCTCCAAGAAAATGGCCGCCGCGATCGTGCTCATGCGCACAAGGAAGAGAAGCGGCCGTTTGGATCTCGCAGAGGTGTGCGAGATCCAAGATGGCCGCCGTGCGCGCTCGGGGCCGCTGGAGGCGTTCTCCACGGCCCAGAAAGCCCGGGAAAACGGGGCAAAATATGCCGACCGCAACCCGGACTGTTAAAAACGGTATATTTGAAAATTTAAATATAATACATTCGGTAGATATACAAAACAGAAATGTAACTGTAAGAATGAGAAAAGAAAAATAAGGTAGAAATAAGAACTAAGTTAAGAGAAACTTAGGGAAAAAATAAGATAGGGTAGGAAACAAACGCCTAGGAAGTAAAAACCATATATAAAGTGAAATTATGACAGAAACGGATAGGTAAAAAATAAAGAATAAAGAATAAACCACAGAAACCACAGAAAAGTAGGAGACAGAGGCACTCTGACCTGTACTGGTGTGAAGCAGCAAAGAAAGAGGAAGTGACGTCACAGGGAGGGACTTTTATACCATGTTAAATTTTTCTGATTGGTTATCCTGTTACTAAGTAAAAAAGTGCTGCTGTGAAGCTTAAGTAAAGAAAGTCTTAAGCAAATACGAAGCCTCCTGTCATGTTATAAAATTTCCACCCACTATCTGCACTTTATTATACCACATTGGCTATACTGCACTATTGTGTGTCTTTTTATGTTTCATTTTAGGACGATATTCGTTTAAGAACTGTCTTTAACCAAAATAAGAAAGATACTCCACCTTATATTGGATGTATATTTCTGTTTGTTGTGAGACATAAGGGAAACTCACCAAGGTGTCAGAGTATCGATTATGATTTGTATTACTCACTGGGATACTGTAACTATTAACTATCCTGATGGAATTACCTTACTTACTTTAGCAGTAACAAGACTCGACTTGATTCTGGAGACTCAAATTACTGTAACAAGTGGTTGAAGGTTTTGATACATGCAATAAATATATAAATATATATATTTTTTTTATTCTTACACCTTTTCTGTTTTCTCTTGACAGCAATTGCATACGAAGAGGTAGTCAGCTTTAAACCACCAGATATTAAAATGGATAGCCTGGAAATTGAGCAATAATAATCACAGACCTCTTTCTTCATCACCACGGACTATTTACCAACTTGACTTTTGAAACGTGGTTTGCTTCTGTTGACCAAAGAAGTAAGCAAGCTCTGAAGAAATCTGCTAATGTGAACAACTTGCCTATTGCAGTTTATTAACTTATTCAATTCTTTCAAGACCGAATGCATAGGATAAAGGAAGATGATATTTTGTGGGTTTTTTTGTTTGTTTTTTTTTCTCCCCCCTTCCTGCACATTACCATTATCCTATGGAATAAAGTGCTTTTGAATCTTATTTTCTCATTACTGTACATTTCTTCTTCCTTCCTCTTTATTTTAAAAAGTATTTACAGTTTATATCAGATTTTATAATTTTATTTTTTGTTCTGATTGCTTTTGAGGAAAGTTGATCTCACACCTCATGTCCATAAATATGACGGTCACAGTGACCCAATATTCATATAAACCATCCAAAGCTGCTGAAAATTATGCTATTTGTGTTTATGTACAAGAGCGCAATTCCTCCTCATTTGCATGATCACATTAGCTGAACAACCTGTTGCAAATTATTAAGGGAAAAGTTATCACAATTCCCACCTCTACTAATACAATTTTTATTTTACATCACACAGTATGTGTCCATGTTTCTCAGGCACGATCATATCCTGCACGTCCATTTTCATAAAAATGGCCATTTATTTCCCTTAAATGTGAGATTATGCATTTTATAGTGTTATTTGTGCATGTTACATTCTAATGTGTAATGATAAAAAATAAGGTTGGGGGAATAACCCTATTGATATCCACATGAAAAAAAACCTCATGTTTTCTAGGGTAGTCTATATTGCAACAGCTTAGCCAACTTCTATCTTTGGTTGGTGCCTTCAAATGGGGAAGGGGGTCAAACTAGGATCATGTACATTTAGTTCTGTTGATAATATATAATTTTTATTTTATTTTTCTTTCCTCCTGCTAAAATTTGCTAGTGTATATTGTATATGTGTTGCAGCCAATAAAAGCAATATTTTAATTTTAAAATTTGTTTTGTACCTGGGAAAAGGGTGGGTTTCTGGAACCATTATTAAGATACCTTGATAATTTTAGATTATTTAGACAAATAAATAAAGTACTAGGCTTTCCCAGAACACGTCAACATTACTCCTAATGATATGCATGATGTGTGTGCATGGCTCTGTGTGTGAAGTGTTTGTATTTAATGCTGTTTTAATGCAGATTCGCGTGATAGGTGATCTAAGGGTGTGACTGTCATAAAGTCGGTCTCTGTTGGCTATTTAGAAGCTGCAGTAATGGTCTGTTGTCACCAGACACATTGTTCATATTGGTGGTATCCCCGTGGATACATGTAGCATTCACAACCTCAGACAGTGCAGGTAGTACTGGTTCTTATAGTCACTGACCCCTTAAGATGCTGCTATTATCTTGGGGGAAGGGATAGGGTTCCAAACTCTACACAGCCTACATCAACAGGATTATTTATAAAAAAGTGTCAATTATACACAAATCATTTACAATTTTTGCCAGACGCAGCGGAATGAGAAAACCAGAGTAAATGTCTTGCTGGCTGTTCTTTGTTGCCTACAATTTAACATTTATTTTGAAATCCCGTCAATTGACGCTTTTGTGACTTGTACTTGGGTTTATTCAACATTGAATTCAGAGTTTAGTGACTACAGAACATGAATAAAAGAGAGCGCAAACGTGAAGAACGTATACATAAAATACTTAAGACAGAAAATCTAAAAAAATTAAGAATTTTATTTCTTATGGGATCATAAAACATTGAGTAAGGTGTATACAATATTAAAGATAATGCATTGAGGGTAGGTAATAGAACATATATTGATAAAAACAAGTGACTGGTACCGTTGTAGTTAAGATCCGAATGTGCACACTCTAGGGCTCCCAAAAATGAAGTGGGAGAGGGTAGGGAAAAAACTGACCCAACTCAAAGTATAAATGTGAGAAAAAAAACAAATATAGAATTGTTAAAAAGAATATAAAAATTGATACAAAAATATATCTACGTATATGGAAATCCAGGAGCTGTGGGATATGAAAACAATATATATGGATGGGATGCAGAAATGAGGTAAAATTGGTACAATAGAAAAATGTTAAAATTAAATTAAAAAGAAAAATAAGAATACAAGTCCAAACTGAATATGAGGAAGGGGGCTGAATGCCCAGTGAATCAGTTGGTCTCAGATACTTTGATGCCCGGTACGTTCGTAGGCCTAAGGTAATTAGGATGTAAGGTTGTGAGCTGAATGTCCAATAAGTCTGTCGGTTACGGACGTAAAGGTGCCTTAAGTGTGTTCAGATTCCTTAAGAGTTGACAATCTGATGTCAGTGGTGAATAGGAGTTTCGGGTCCATGAGCTGCGAGGGAGCACTTCCCTCCACCTGTACGTCACTTTGGTAAGGGCATTTATGCAGCTTGAGTGAGATTATGGTGGCTCTCTGGATTCAGCCGTTGTAGATGCTGATCGGTATTGGTCAAAATCCAACGCGTCCAAGGAGTATTGTGTTTTAAGACTTTTTATATTTTATACAGCAATCCTTTTGCGAAATAGGAGACTGGTATAAATAAGCACTTAAACGACTTATATTTACAAATAATATACAGGTGCAGAATAAACATTAGGAGATATGAGCAGTGTGCTAAATTCAAGACTCAAGACTGCCACCCAGTGTCCACCAATCCCCACTGCATCTGTGGGGGAAAATGTATCAATCTGTTGGCAAACTCATTACTGGTTTGCAGTGCACCAAATGAAAACAGAAATACTTCATTTAGTACATAATCTTTAGTAAGTAGATCTATTGCTGCCCTTTTGGTATGTTACACAGTGTTATTATCAAGTAGCAATATAGTGGGCTTTCTAATTCCATAAAGGAAGACTAGAATGATAGACATGCAGCCTGCAATGTACCGAAAAAACAGGTCAATGCAAATCAATATATAAAATAATGAATATCAAACATTCCGCACTACAATTCCGAGAGCACGAACAATGTAAACACATTCCTAGCATGGCTAGCTCTCGCAGTACCAGGCACTGTGACGGTCGGGTAGGTCTTATGTTGCAATATCTTAATGGAATACTATGAAATTTTCTTAATTTTTTTTCAAATTTTTAAAGTTTTAATAATGTGCAATTACAGAGATATCCATGTACAGGTAATGGAAATGCACACTATCCCTTGTCCTGGAATCCTGGGTGCAATAGGCTGGATAAGCCCCAGTACCAAAGGGACCAAATATCAGATATAAATGTAGAAAAGAATCCAGGCACTCCAAGGTATTCCAACAGATCGGCAATTTTATTGGACGCAAGCACCAAAAAAACCGTTTCGACAAAGGCCTTATGGGGTCGAAACGTTTTTTTTTTTTTTTTATCTTTATTTTCGGTTTTGGTGCAACAATTTTACAGACAGTCGTGCACGTAGGTGCACTAGTGAGGTCGAAGTTCTGTGTAGTTTGTGGTTTGCACCTTTTGGGTCGAGCTATAACATTTTTAGTATAACAGTAACATGTTAAAACAAAACTTGGTTATCAATACATAGGTGTTATATTGTTTTGTGCTTCTTTGTGTTTAAGATGGGGCATAGTGTAGTGTAGCAGGTCCCGTCAAGTATGAGTCTGGTGGTGGTGGTTCTCTATGTGGGGCTTCAGTTATTACTCGAGTTGTGGGGCTGCGGGTTTGTGTCAGTTCCATGTGTCATGGCTTGGCTCCCTGTGTTGTGCCGGATGTTGTTGTCTGGCTGCGTTAGTGGAGGTGAGCTGTTAGTGGCTTGTTTCCATGTTGGACATTTTGAATGACAGGTACGTTTGTTGTTGCTGGATTTGTTTAATGGAGTCTTCCATTGTGTTTATGTGAGTGTGTACTGTCACTACTTCTGCCTGCATGGCTCTCACCTTTTCAGTGACCGTGCGCAGTTCGGTCTTGAGGAGGGCTGTGTCAGCCGCTAGGAGTTTGTGGATGTCTGCTAATAGGAGCTTTAAGTCGCGTTTGGTGGTTGGTGCAGAGTCATCTGGGGACTCCATCAGCGGTTGCAGCGGTGCTTGTGGGTGCCCTGGTATATCAGGCCTGGGTTGAGGTGGGTTGTGCTCCCTTTCATGATGTGTTGCATGTGTTGCCCCTGTAAATCTGGACCTCTATATTTTTCTCTGTCTTGAGTTGATATGTAAAAAAAAAAAAAGTACAGGCCATCTAGCACGGTGAATTCATTTCTCATTTATATATTGTTCCTTTACCCTCTGCATTGTGCCATCTGTTAACCAATCAATTGCTAGGTACCATCTCTAAGTGGATGGGTTTTTTTGTTTTTTTTGGGGGGGGGGGGGTTTATCACTTTCAAAGTTAAAGTTTCCCTGTTCTTTTTGGAACCAACCTATTAGTATGTTGGGAAGCTGATTCCATCTGTTTCTATCTTGTATTAAGACACAGTATGTCACAATATCACACACAAGTTACTGAGCCCAAAGAACTATCTAAAGGAGGATTCATAGCCAGACCTCTGGTTTATTAGTGAGGGTTAGCCTCTGCATTCCTGAAATTTCTGAACGATTATTGACTTGGTATAAGTGCAAAGGATAACAAGTATGGCAACAGTGAAACAAGTTATTTATGATGAGCAAAAGAAACAGGGTGAAAGAATACTGAGAATGGACAACAGGTCAAATAGCCTGCCCATTCGGTGGGTCTCCGCTCAGATCTCAAGTTGCCTTTTAGCTCATCTTGTGCCTATCAGGCTGATCCCACCTAAATGTGTGGAACCAATCCAGAATGCAGGCCTGCTCTCTCTGCACGAGAGATAAAGCAACCACAGATGATCATTTCAATTGTTAGGCATAGTCCGTGAGATATAGCCAATATCTCTCTAGGCACCGTGAGCAGGGGGTCCATGTCTGGATTACCCTTTAACCTTGGGGAGAGCAAAAAACTGAGAATGGACAACCACTCAAATAGCCTGCCCGTCGGTAGATCCCCGCTCAGATTTCAATCTGGTTATTTAGGGTGTATTATTGTCCGTATTGGTTATTTCGCAAATACAATCTATAGCCTACGTCAAAATGTTTTTCCAAGAGTTGTGTGTACATTAATAAATGGCTGAAAGAGTAGTCTGAGTAGTGAAAACCTAGTTCTATATGTTAGGAAGGGAGCAATCACAACAAACGGAAAAGATTTCCTCAGCATTAAAACTGTCCCCTGACACTGCCTGTAGGGGCACACAGCCCCTGTTATCCGCACATCCATTACTACACCGGGTACTAGACAAGCATCCTATGCCAGTTATTTAACCCATACTACTGCACGCAGGGATCAGCTGCTTGTCTGCCGGCCTCACACTGAACCATGGAAACTCACTGCAGTTGATAGAATGCTGTCAAACTTATTCACTAAACTATCGATTGATGTGAATTTCAAATTTGAATCCATAATTGCTAAACTGTAACATGACTTGTTCTGAATTTTCCAACTCGCCTATAGTCAGAACTCAGCTCTGTATGCCTTAATTTTGCCCTCTGTGTTTTAATTGGTTACAGTTCATGGTTGAGGGAATAAACGCATTTGTAAAAATACAAATGGCATTTTATCCTCAAATACCATGCCATCTGGTTAACTGTTACTTTAACCATAAAGTATGGAAGGCTAAAAATGCCTTTTTGAAAAAAATATTACAATGTGGAATACAAACTTGCATAACAATTTGCTTTAGGATCTGTGGTTAGAAAATGCATTTTAGTAATTTGTACTCCACTTATTGTACGCTAGATGGTGGCAGATAACTAACTCTGTAGAGAGAAAACGTTAACTCTTACAACGAGCAAAGACAAAGAGCCAAATTTATCACAGTAAAACAGTGATAGTCACCAAAGGGATTTTTTTTTCCAAATCGACCAATTCAGACTAAATAAAAAATTCTGATTCTAATTAGCTGCAATTCAGTATATTGAATAAACCCCGAAAATGTGGATTGTTGGGAATTTTATATTTTAAGCTTTATTATTTGAAATTGAAAAGATCACCAACAATTTTGGCCTAAAATTGAAATTCATTTTGAATACCCATACTTTGCAATAACTCTGTAACAATTCCATGGTGACTGCTAGCAATGTGTACTTTGCACCATAATTAAATCCCTATTATCATCATTTATATAGCGCCAACTTATTCCAGTGGATTTATTGGACTTCTTAAAGGATGGAGTACTAGGGGACACTCTGATGTTACATAGTTACATAGCTGAAAAGAGACTTGCGTCCATCAAGTTCAGCCTTCCTCACATTTGTTTTTTGCTGTTGATCCAAAAGAAGGCAAAAAATAAAAACGTTTGAAGCACAATTTTGCAACAAGCTAGGAAAAAAATTCCTTCTTGACCCCAGAATGGCAGTCAGATTTATCCTTGGATCAAGCAGTTATTACCCTACATTGAAAGATTATATCCTTGAATATTCTGTTTTTGCACGTATGCATCTAGTAGCTGTTTGAACATCTGTATGGACTCTGATAAAACCACTTCTTCAGGCAGAGAATTCCACATCCTGACTGTTCTTACAGTAAAAAATCTTTCCTTTGCCTTAGACGAAATCTTCTTTCTTCTAGTCTAGACGCATGACCTCGTGTCCTATGTAAAGTCCGGTTTGTGAATAGATTTCCACACAATGGTTTGTATTGGCCCCGAATATATTTGTATAATGTTATCATATCATATCCCCTTTCAGGCGACGTTTTTCTAAACTAAATAGGTTTAAATTTGTTAACCTTTCTTCATAGCTGATATTTTCCATTCCTTTTATTAATTTTGTAGCCCGCCTCTGCACTTTTTCTAGTGCCATAATATCCTTCTTTAGAACAGGTGCCCAAAATTGCACAGCATATTCAATATGTGTTCTTACCATTAATTTATAAAGAGGCAAAATGATGTTCTCGTCCCGAGAATGAATGCCCTTTTTCATGCATGACAATACCTTACTGGCCTTGGCCACTGCTGATTGACATTGCACATTGTTGCATAGTTTGTTGTCTATAACAATTCCCAAGTCCTTTTTGTGTGTTGTTATCCCTAATTCGCTAATGTGGAAAGGAAGACTATTCCATAAAAATGGGGCTGCCCGCAAGACATCCTGCAAAGGTTAGGAGTACATGTACCAGCAGCAGACAGCAGAAGGTCACCGGTAGAGCAGAGAGGTCAACAATGTCTTTTTTGATGAATTCATGAAGAAATTGAGTTGTTGAAAGCTGTGTAGTAAGAGTTCATTATTTGAATTCACAGTGGAGCAACGGGAGATTAAAGTAAGCCTGTCAGCAGCATGCACTCAGGACTGTAGAGAGGCAGTATTGTTTCTGGAGAGCCTAATTGGGAGAGAATTACAGTAATCAATGCGATAAATTACAACAGCATGAAAAAGCTCCCCAGTAGAATCTTGAGTAAGAAAGGGGCACATGTAGATAATCTTAAGGTGGAACGGGCAGGATGGGTCAAGAGAATGGATATGAGATTTAAAGTTCATGATCGTATCAAAAATTACACCAAGACAGCGAGCTTGCAAGGAAGGGCTGATGTGCATACCATCGACTTGCAGGAAAAGTGTCCTCAGAAGATTAGTACTATGAGGAGGGAAGATAAATGTGTAGTTTTAGAAAGTGGTAGGATGGAACAGTAAGAGAGAGATCAGGGGAGGAGAGGTATATCTGTGTGTCATTGGCATCTAGGTTGTTGTAGTCTGAACAATAATTAATGTTTCCCAAGAGAGGTGCAGAATAAAGAAACGGGGGTTGTGTACAGATCCTTGGGAAACTCCAACCGAGACAGGATGAGGGGAGGGAGTATTGCCAGAAAAGGAAAAGTTGAAGGATTGTGGGGACATAACCAGGAAAGGACAGGGTCCCGATTGCTGAAGGTTTGGAGAAGTGAAGCGTGATCAACCGTGTCCAAGGCAGCGGAGAGTTCTAAAAGAATTAGTATGCAATAGCGTCCTTCGGATGTAGCCATTAGCTTTGATAAATGTGAGCATTACCACTCTATTACAGGCAAATGGTAAACCATGACATTAAATACAACACAAATTTGGAATGCAGTCAAAATCGGAGATAGAACTATATTTACTTGGAAAACCGAATACCAAAGTTTAGGGTAAAATAGTCAGCTCAGTATTGTTCACTTACTGCTTGATCTTGTGTTCAGCCATTGAATGAGCGTATATGCAACGAAGGACTTGCGTACATTGAGACCTAACAAAATGTATGTTGTGAAATGATCTCAGAATTTAAATATAATTTATATATTGGTAATAAGGTAATGTAAATGATAAAGGCAGTTTTACTGCACCATAATGTGAAGATGTAATCTTTGCATATACCCAGCTCCAATACGACTGTTCATAAAGATATAACGGTACATTTTCAAGAGTCTAAAACACTGGTAGAACAGATTACATAATTTAGCAGTATTTAAAATCCAGTAATTTGGGTGGTTAAGGTTTAATTTTATAAGAATCTCGGCATTGTCATTAAACCATCACAATAAAGAATGATTTTGATGTTAACTGTTCTGAATGTGTTCTGACTCAGTCACGCAGTGAGTCACATTTTAGCCTTGTTATTGTCACCATCCACATTTACTATTTCAGCACACAACAGACTACTACTCTATGTAGATTTACTGCGGAGGTTGAAGAGATGGTAAAATCGCACGTTTCACCAGATGAAACACTTGATTGCAATACAGCAAATGAAAAAGCAAAAGCAAAATTGTATAATGAAAAGAATTTAAATATTCCTACATAACAAAGAAAACAACAGTTTTTAAACTAAATACAATGTAAATGTTACCAAGAATTGTATATGGTCATCAATTCTTAAATGAGTAAAGATCAAAACAAAGATCAGCAACGGGAGAGGAAGTTTACATTGATCAAGAGGTGGTGGGAATTCTTTCGAAAAAGTGCCTGCTGTGCTCAAAAGGTTCTTAGATACTGTGCTCAAAACGTTCTTAGATATTGTGCTCAAAAAGTTCTTAGATACTGTGCTCAAAAAGTTCTTAGATATTGTGCTCAAAAAGTTCTTAGATACTGTGCTCAAAAAGTTTTTAGATACTGTGCCCAAAACGTTCTTAGATACTGTGCTCAAAAGGTTATTAGATACTGTGCTCAAAAAGTTCTTAGATACTGTGCTCAAAAAGTTCTTAGATACTGTGCTCAAAAAGTTCTTAGATACTGTGCTCAAAAAGTTCTTAGATACTGTGCTCAAAAAGTTCTTAGATATTGTGCTCAAAAAGTTCTTAGATATTGTGCTCAAAACGTTCTTAGATACTGTGCTCAAAAAGTTCTTAGATATTGTGCTCAAAAAGTTCTTAGATACTGTGCTTAAAACGTTCTTAGATACTGTGCTCAAAAAGTTCTTAGATACTGTGCTCAAAAAGTTCTTAGATACTGTGCTCAAAAAGTTCTTAGATACTGTGCTCAAAAAGTTCTTAGATACTGTGCTCAAAAAGTTCTTAGATACTGTGCTCAAAAAGTTATTAGATACTGTGCCCAAAACGTTCTTAGATACTGTGCTCAAAAGGTTATTAGATACTGTGCTCAAAAAGTTCTTAGATACTGTGCTCAAAAAGTTCTTAGATACTGAGCTCAAAAAGTTCTTAGATACTGTGCTCAAAAAGTTCTTAGATACTGTGCTCAAAAAGTTCTTAGATACTGAGCTCAAAAAGTTCTTAGATATTGTGCTCAAAAAGTTCTTAGATACTGTGCTCAAAAAGTTCTTAGATACTGTGCTCAAAAAGTTCTTAGATACTGTGCTAAAAAAGTTCTTAGATACTGAGCTCAAATAGTTCTTAGATATTGTGCTAAAAAAGTTCTTAGATACTGTGCTAAAAACGTTCTTAGATACTGTGCTCAAAAGGTTCTTAGATACTGTGCTCAAAAAGTTCTTCGATACTGTGCTTAAAACATTCTTCGATACTGTGCTCAAAAAGTTCTTCGATACTGTGCTTAAAACGTTCTTCGATACTGTGCTCAAAAAGTTCTTAGATATTGTGCTCAAAACGTTCTTATAAACTGTGCTCAAAAAGTTCTTATAAACTGTGCTCAAAAAGTTCTTATAAACTGTGCTCAAAAAGTTCTTAGATACTGTGCTCAAAAAGTTCTTAGATATTGTGCTCAAAAAGTTCTTAGATACTGTGCTCAAAAGGTTCTTAGATACTGTGTTCAAAAGTTCTCAGATACTCCGCCGTAGTTCAGGGCAGTCACAATGTTGCTACATTGCACCACTGCACCTAGGTCTAGTTCCAAGAAGTCCATTACAATCAGGATATTAAATGTGGCCAAACACATTACCCCACAGTTCTGGAAGAAGCCTGGCAGTCCACCAATGAGGATTTGGTTTACCTGGATGGAGGAGCTGTACTATGGGGATCTAGACAAATTGACAGATTACACAACAATATGGACACACTGGCTGCTCACAACGAACACAGAAGATTTCCTAACCTCTCATTAATTTACATCCCCACACATAGAAGATAGAAGTTTTTACTACATATATCTAGTAGTTCACCCTGTCCCCAATACCCCTGCTATTTCCATTCCTGTCCTTTACGCTCTTTTCCCCTTTCTTTTAAATACTTTTGGTTACTTGCTCCGGGTCGCTCCATATTTAGTTGTATAAATCCCAACACTGGGAGGTAAGCTGTTGGGAAGGATTGGTGGGCCTTTATGAGGACATTTCCCATAATGGGACAACCTGCCCAGGATGTCAATGGCCCAGCAATGCTTGGCTCACTAACAACATCTCTAGCCGTATGGGTCCTGAACACAATACCATAAATAATTCAGATGTATTTGTAAGGGGGAAAAAACCCTTCACCCCTCTGAAGATATTAGCGTTCAATGAAACCCACATATATCAAGAAATAAAATTCCTTGACTTGCCTGCTTTAAGAACTAAACACTTGTCATTTTTTTCTTCCGAATCGGGAAATTAACCAATAAATCATAAAAGCCAGATCAAGACAATTGGAAAAAAGATGAAATGTTTCCTTTACTTGTGTATACTTTATGCATAATACATATCAGAATGACCAGAATGTTTGTCTCAGTTCTAGGTGTGCATATTTAAAAAAATGTATGAGTTCATTAACCTCAACAGAAGACAAACAGAGAACACATTAACCACACTCATGCTAGAATCCCGGGTGTGTGTCATTGTAATCTGAGCTGGCCATACTGTGTCAGGTATAGCTGAAACCACCAACACTTCCACTCTGAGTAGGTAACTATAATAGCGAGAAACATAAAATAGACGCATATAGAAATAAAGTACAGCTTCCGCAGCATAAAACAGTCAGGCCGACAACAAAGAAAGAGTCTCCAAACTCACAGTAAGAAAGAAAAACAAACAAACAAACAAACAAAAACAAGAATACAGCAACAGTCTGTGCAGTTACAAAAGGAAAAAATACACATTATGGCAAATGTGTTTTATCATATAGTCTTCCACACAATATACACAGTGTAAAGCAAGAACAATGTATCAGTCTGAATTCCAAACACATTTATTGTAGTTTAAAGAGACATTACTGGGAGTATTATACTGCGCAGCTCTGTTATACTCTCAGACACATTACTGGGAGTATTATTACTGTGGAGCTCTGTTATACACTCAGACACATTACTGGGAGTATTATTACTGTGGAGCTCTGTTATACACTCAGACACATTACTGGGAGTATTATTACTGTGGAGCTCTGTTATACACTCAGACACATTACTGGGAGTATTATTACTGTGGAGCTCTGTTATACACTCAGACACATTACTGGGAGTATTATTACTGTGGAGCTCTGTTATACACTCAGACACATTACTGGGAGTATTATTACTGTGGAGCTCTGTTATACACTCAGACACATTAGTGAGAGTATTATTACTGTGGAGCTCTGTTATACACTCAGACCCATTACTGGGAGTATTATTGCTGTGGGGCTCTGTTATACACCCAGACACATTACTAGTAGTATTATTGCTGTGGAGCTCTAGTATACACTCAGACACATTACTGGGAGTATTATTACTGTGGTGCTCTGTTACACACTCAGACACATTACAGGGAGTATTATTGCTGTGGAGCTCTGTTATACACCCAGACACATTACTAGTAGTATTATTGCTGTGGAGCTCTGGTATACACTCAGACACATTACTGGGAGTATTATTACTGTGGAGCTCTGTTACACACTCAGACACATTACAGGGAGTATTATTGCTGTGGAGCTCTGTTATACACCCAGACACATTACTGGTAGTATTATTGCTGGGGAGCTCTGTTATACACTCAGACACATTACTGGGAGTATTATTACTGTGGAGCTCTGTTATACACTCAGACACATTACTGGGAGTATTATTACTGTGGAGCTCTGTTATACACTCAGACACATTACTGGGAGTATTATTACTGTGGAGCTCTGTTATACAATCAGACACATTACTGGGAGTATTATTACTGTGGAGCTCTGTTATACACTCAGACACATTACTGGGAGTATTATTACTGTGGAGCTCTGTTATACACTCAGACACATTAGTGAGAGTATTATTACTGTGAAGCTCTGTTATACACTCAGACCCATTACTGGGAGTATTATTGCTGTGGGGCTCTGTTATACACCCAGACACATTACTAGTAGTATTATTGCTGTGGAGCTCTAGTATACACTCAGACACATTACTGGGAGTATTATTACTGTGGTGCTCTGTTACACACTCAGACACATTACAGGGAGTATTATTGCTGTGGAGCTCTGTTATACACCCAGACACATTACTAGTAGTATTATTGCTGTGGAGCTCTGGTATACACTCAGACACATTACTGGGAGTATTATTACTGTGGAGCTCTGTTACACACTCAGACACATTACAGGGAGTATTATTGCTGTGGAGCTCTGTTATACACCCAGACACATTACTGGTAGTATTATTGCTGATGAGCTCTGTTATACACTCAGACACATTACTGGGAGTATTATTACTGTGGAGCTCTGTTATACACTCAGACACATTACTGGGAGTATTATTACTGTGGAGCTCTGTTACACACTCAGACACATTACAGGGAGTATTATTGCTGTGGAGCTCTGTTATACACCCAGACACATTACTGGTAGTATTATTGCTGGGGAGCTCTGTTATACACTCAGACACATTACTGGGAGTATTATTACTGTGGAGCTCTGTTATACACTCAGACACATTACTGGGAGTATTATTTCTGTGGAGCTCTGTTATACACTCAGACACATTACTGGGAGTATTATTGCTGGGGAGCTCTGTTATACATTCAGGTACATTACTGGGAGTATTATTGCTGGGGAGCTCTGTTATACACTCAGACACATTACTAAGATTATTATTGCTGTGAAGCTCTTTTATACACTCAGACACGTTACTGGAAGTATTATTTCTGTGGAGCTCTGTTATACACTCAGACACATTACTGGGAGTATTATTGCTGTGGAGCTCTGTTATACATTCAGGTACATTACTGGGAGTATTATTGCTGGGGAGCTCTGTTATACACTGAGACACATTGCTGGGAGTATTATTGCTGTGGAGCTCTGTTATACACTCAGACACATTACTGGGAGTATTATTACTGTGGAGCTCTGTTATACACTCAGACACATTAGTGAGAGTATTATTACTGTGGAGCTCTGTTATACACTCAGACCCATTACTGGGAGTATTATTGCTGTGGGGCTCTGTTATACACCCAGACACATTACTAGTAGTATTATTGCTGTGGAGCTCTAGTATACACTCAGACACATTACTGGGAGTATTATTACTGTGGTGCTCTGTTACACACTCAGACACATTACAGGGAGTATTATTGCTGTGGAGCTCTGTTATACACCCAGACACATTACTAGTAGTATTATTGCTGTGGAGCTCTGGTATACACTCAGACACATTACTGGGAGTATTATTACTGTGGAGCTCTGTTACACACTCAGACACATTACAGGGAGTATTATTGCTGTGGAGCTCTGTTATACACCCAGACACATTACTGGTAGTATTATTGCTGGGGAGCTCTGTTATACACTCAGACACATTACTGGGAGTATTATTACTGTGGAGCTCTGTTACACACTCAGACACATTACAGGGAGTATTATTGCTGTGGAGCTCTGTTATACACCCAGACACATTACTGGTAGTATTATTGCTGGGGAGCTCTGTTATACACTCAGACACATTACTGGGAGTATTATTACTGTGGAGCTCTGTTATACACTCAGACACATTACTGGGAGTATTATTTCTGTGGAGCTCTGTTATACACTCAGACACATTACTGGGAGTATTATTGCTGGGGAGCTCTGTTATACATTCAGGTACATTACTGGGAGTATTATTGCTGGGGAGCTCTGTTATACACTCAGACACATTACTAAGATTATTATTGCTGTGAAGCTCTTTTATACACTCAGACACGTTACTGGAAGTATTATTTCTGTGGAGCTCTGTTATACACTCAGACACATTACTGGGAGTATTATTGCTGTGTAGCTCTGTTATACACTCAGACACATTACTGGTAGTATTATTGATGTGGAGTTCTGTTATACACTCAGACACGTTACTGGGAGTATTATTGATGTGGAGCTCTGTTGTACCCTCAGACACATTACTGGGAGTATTATTGCTGGGGAGCTCTGTTATACACTCAGACACATTACTGGGAGTATTATTGCTGTGGAGCTCTGTTATACACTCAGACAGATTACTGGGAGCATTATTACTGTGGAGTTCTGTTATACACTCAGACACATTACTGGGAGTATTATTGCTGTGGAGCTCTGTTACACACTCAGACACATTACTGG
Source organism: Pelobates fuscus (assembly GCF_036172605.1). Classification (NCBI taxonomy): domain Eukaryota; kingdom Metazoa; phylum Chordata; class Amphibia; order Anura; family Pelobatidae; genus Pelobates; species Pelobates fuscus. Next base: position 23,442,837 of record NC_086319.1, on the reverse strand, counting down.
GAGTATTATTACTGTGGAGCTCTGTTATACACTCAGACACATTATTGGGAGCATTATTGCTGTGGAGCTCTGTTACACACTCAGACACATTACTAGGAGTATTACTACTGTGGTGCTCTGTTATACACTCAGACACATTACTGGGAGTATTATTGCTGTGGGGCTCTGTTATACACCCAGACACAATACTGGGAGTATTATTGCGGGGGAGCTCTGTTATACACTGAGACACATTACTAAGATTATTATTGCTGTGAAGCTCTTTTATACACTCAGACACGTTACTCGGAGTATTATTTCTGTGGAGCTCTGTTATACACTCAGACACATTGCTGGGAGTATTATTGCTGTGTAGCTCTGTTATACACTCAGACACATTACTGGGAGTATTATTGATGTGGAGTTCTGTTATACACTCAGACACGTTACTGGGAGTATTATTGATGTGGAGCTCTGTTGTACCCTCAGACACATTACTGGGAGTATTATTGCTGGGGAGCTCTGTTATACACTCAGACACATTACTGGGAGTATTATTGCTGTGGAGCTCTGTTATACACTCAGACAAATTACTGGGAGCATTATTACTGTGGAGTTCTGTTATACACTCAGACACATTATTGGGAGTATTATTGCTGTGGAGCTCTGTTACACACTCAGACACATTACCGGGAGTATTATTACTGTGGAGCTCTGTTATACACTCAGACACATTATTGGGAGCATTATTGCTGTGGAGCTCTGTTACACACTCAGACACATTACTAGGAGTATTATTACTGTGGTGCTCTGTTACACACTCAGACACATTACTAGGAGTATTATTGCTGTGGAGCTCTGTTATACACTCAGACACATTACTGGGAGTATTATTGCTGTGGAGCTCTGTTATACACTCAGACACATTACTGGGAGTATTATTACTGTGGAGTTCTGTTATACACGCAGACACATTACTGGGAGTATTATTACTGTGGAGCTCTGTTATACACTCAGACATATTACTGGGAGTATTCTTGCTGTGGAGCTCTGTTATACACTCAGACACATTACTGGGAGTATTATTGCTGTGGAGCTCTGTTATACACTCAGACACATTACTGGGAGTATTATTGCTGTGGAGCTCTGTTATACACTCAGACAAATTACTGGGAGCATTATTACTGTGGAGTTCTGTTATACACCCAGACACATTACTGGGAGTATTATTGCTGTGGAGCTCTGTTATACACTCAGACACATTACTGGGAGTATTATTGCTGTGGAGCTCTGTTACACACTCAGACACATTACCGGGAGTATTATTACTGTGGAGCTCTGTTATACACTCAGACACATTATTGGGAGCATTATTGCTGTGGAGCTCTGTTACACACTCAGACACATTACTAGGAGTATTATTGCTGTGGAGCTCTGTTATACACTCAGACACATTACTGGGAGTATTATTGCTGTGGAGCTCTGTTATACACTTAGACACATTACTAGGAGTATTATTACTGTGGAGCTCTGTTATACACGCAGACACATTACTGGGAGTATTATTACTGTGGAGCTCTGTTATACACTCAGACATATTACTGGGAGTATTCTTGCTGTGGAGCTCTGTTATACACTCAGACACATTACTGGGAGTATTATTACTGTGGAGCTCTGTTATACACTCAGACACATTACTGGGAGTATTATTACTGTGTAGCTCTGTTATACACTCAGACACATTACTGGGAGTATTATTGCTGTGGAGCTCTGTTATACACTCAGACACACCAACAATATGGATCCCCCTAGAAAAGAGGTATATTGCGATATAAAAAGGAGATTATGGCCCAAAATAGGGACTGTCCCTCCTAAATTCGGACACTTGGGAAGAATGCAGCCGGTGATTACAGCAGACAAAAGAGATTCAAGAAGAACCAGGAATAGCTGTCTAATTATGAAATAATGTCAAGTTTAAAAACTCCTTGATAAATGGACTGTTTTGCAACGTCACTAAAATTCCACGTTAAACTGTTCATTGTTTCAAAGAATGCTGCGTCAAAAAGGATAACTGTAAGGTTAGGGGGGCAGATTTTGTGGGAACCCTTCTTGGATTCTCATAGTATTATTTCTTCAAAAGTGAAGGTAAATGTTCGGTGTTAGGGTTAGGTGAGTATTTGAGAGACTAACCGGGTTATTTACTAAAGTGAGAATTTAAAGTGAATTCAGGATTTTCCCCGTTCAGATATTTCGAGCTAAAATGTGAAATTCACTTTGAATTCTACTTTATATAACGTTGTTTGTGTTAGAGGTTAGTGTTAGAGTTTGGGTCGGAGTAGAGGGTTAGACATAAGGGACTACACATGGCTTAAATTATAGGAGTTACAGTCCACTGTACCTTGCAGACAGGTCTCCTAAACCCAAAGTTAATTTTGTACCCCCAAGTAACAAAAAACCCCCACTTCATACGACATCGGGTAAGCAGCACATCCTGGTGTCGCCTCCTATTTTATAGCTATTTAATTAAATTATGGTCTTGGGGGGGGGGGGATATTATTAGAGGGGGGGGGATTTAACTATAAATAGGACAATTACAAGAAAACTTACAGGAACAATAGGTTAAAGAGGTTTGAGCAGGATCCTCTTCAACCTATAGTTCCTGTTAGTTTTCTTGTAATTGTCCTATTTATAGTTAAATCTCCCTTCTCATAATATTGTAAAGCGCTACGGAATCTGTTAATAAATGGCGATAATAATAATATATGTAGCATCAAGCTAATTGTGGGTGATCTTTTCAGCCTGACTTTATTTCCCAGTTGAATCTTTTGAAGGGAACCAGCAGACGCAGGCGATTCAGGGCCTCACTGTTCATGCACATTATAAAGGATTCATGTAATAATATTTAACATGCTACAAATTAAGGGGACACTATAGTCACCTGAACAGCTTTAGCTTAATGAAGCAGTTTTGGTGTGTAGAACATGCCCCTGCAGCCTCACTGCTCAATCCTCTGGCATTTAGGAGTTAAATCCCTTTGTTTATGAACCCTAGTCACACCTCCCTGCATGTGACTTGCACAGCCTTCCATAAACACTTCCTGTCAAGTTCTGTTTAATTAAGATTTGCTTATCCCCTGCTATGTTAATAGCTTGCTAGACCCTGCAAGAGCCTCCTGTATGTGATTAAAGTTCAATTTAGAGATTGAGATACAATTATTTAAGGTAAATTACATCTGTTTGAAAGTGAAACCAGTTTTTTTTTTTCATGCAGGTTCTGTCAATCATAGCCAGGGGAGGTGTGGCTAGGGCTGCATAAACAGAAACAAAGTGATTTAACTCCTAAATGACAGTGAGTTGAGCAGTGAAATTGCAGGGGAATGATCTATACACTAAAACTGCTTTATTTAGCTAAAGTAATTTAGGTGACTATAGTGTTCCTTTAAAAAAAACAAAAAAAAAAACATATTCTCTGTCTACAACTACATGCAGACTGATAAAAAAAAAAAAAGGAAAATCAGAGGCTTCCATTGCAAATCACAAAACACAGACTTAAATAGCAAGCTGCTGAGACTAGAGCTGAGTTGGAGGAATTGCTAAATTGTTTTCCCTTTAAATAAAATGTCAGGACTGCCGTTTGCTTTTGGAAAGGGTCTACTGCTCTCTGAGCCCCAGGTGTCAATCACTCCCCAGGACAGGCTGCAGTCCAGCACACAGAGAGTTAAGGCAGTGACTGAGCATGCGCAGTGGGGAGGGATAGGGAAAGCTACCACTAGGGGGAGCTGGACCACGGTTGGGGAGGTCACGTGATCCCAATCCACAAAGCTCAGTACAAAGTGTCTCAAGGGAAGTGGAGAGGAGGAGAGTCAGGGCAGAGAGGAGGATCTGAAGGAAGTGTTAGGAGACTGCAGCAGGAGCACAATGAGCCAGGGCTGTGTGTGAGTCTATGGAGAGCAGCTGGCATTGAATTGGCTGAGGGTAGTGGGGCTGGCAGTCCTGTAAGTGGATGGTGGGTGAGAGGCTCTCCCTGCATACCCTCTCTGGCTGCTGCCTCTGACCTGGCAGGTGACCTGGGGACAGGCAGCCTTTGTCTGAGCCACACTCACTACCTCTGCCTCTGGGAGCTGCAGCCATGTCTTCACTACAACCCAAGAAAGGCTACTACAAGCAGGAGGTCAACAAGACCATGTGGGAGGTGAAGGAGAGGTACAGAGAGCTGGTGGCTGTGGGGTCTGGAGCCTATGGCACTGTTTGGTGAGTTTTACTTTCTGTTTTTGTGCTGACCCAATGCTGGACTGTGTTATCTGCATATACATGGGGCAGGGCTGTGTACACATGCTTTACAGTAAGTGCTGCCAAACCTTACCACCCCTAGGTTTACAGGAACTGCTGCCTTGGCATCATGGGAGCTGTAGTTTGTAAACATCTGGAGTGCTGAGAGTAGCCATCACTGCTATTGATCCATTTTGCACTGCAGGCTGCACAGGATATACTTAGTATGATAAATAACCCTTTAAATTCCTCCCCCCCACCCCCTCTTAGCTGTGTGCTTTGTTACATGTCAGAGCCTGTCTGCAGCAATAGGTGTGGTGTTACCTGCTTGATATCCACAGGGTTAAGCCTTTATTATCATGCATGAATCATTTGGTAAAATACTTTTTATTCTGCTTCAATTCATTGTTAAACCTATAAACACATATTTGTAATGCCAGCAAGGAAATGCAGTGTGCCTCAATAAACCCAAATGCACATTTTATTAGTTGGTAAAGTGCTAACCTATTCCACAGCGCAGTACAATGGGTGAATTAATGGCAGGTGAGGGTTACTGACAGTGTACTTACTGTATGATCAGACAAAGAGTAGGAGAGCTCATCACACTAGGCAGCAATCTATTATCTCTACAATTTTGTAAAATTAAGCTACAACGTGGCCCAGGAGCTAACAATCTAAAGGATACAGTGGGGAGTTAGACAAAAGCTAGCAGGGGAGAAACTGAAGTTGATGTTTTGAAGAATGCCAGGTGATTAGTCTCTCTTATGTATATATTAAAATAAACGTATTGACACAAAAAGCATGTGCTGCTGATCGAACAATAAATCATTTCAACATTTAACGTGTAGTAAGATGCGTGGGATTTTTAGGCTGAATTCCTCCTACAACTTCCGCAGTTTAAAGGACACAATTAACCTCGTTTTGGTCACCACTTTCTATTTCTTACAGTAGGTGCAGTTCCTGTAACCTACAGAGAAGCTATACCCCCGATCTTAATTTGTAATATATCACGCAATGTCTCATCCAGCACAGTGTACTATAAATAAAGGCTACATCATAGCAACTCACATCATGCAAAGCCAGTGGTGGATAGTACTTGCATCCCAGTGGGTTATTTGTGAGCTGCATTTTTTCATGGTGCTTGGTCAACCCGAACGCGAGATTGAGCGCTATATCTATAATTTAAATGGTTTTTGTATTTTTGTTTGTTTTGACCTTGAAAAATATTGCAACATTAAAGGTTTGTTTTTGTTTTTTTGCTTGTTTATTATATGCGCATTAGTTCCCTAAAGCACATCTGGCTAATTTAATAAAATCACACAGAAAACCGATGGCTTGATTTGGTTAATGATAAGTGCTGCTTAGTCCAGTGTCAGTGGTACATTTGAAAAAAAAAAATACTTTTTTTTTTTTTTTTTTTTTAGGGCTTTTAGGATAATGAGGGTCAGTGCTGTTTGCGTGCAAGATGGGAGAACCTTGAATTAATGCGTGGCATTGAAGGGGTTGTGATTCTGAAATGTTAAGTACACTATTGTACATTTTCTAGTACAGTATACATCGTATTCAGATATTTTTATATACAGTGGCAATGAGCAGGAGTTGGCACATTCCTTTCGGCCACAGATTAATTCACATCCTGTTATAAGATTTTAGCTCATTGTATCAGATGTCCATTAAGTCGTTGACATTTACGAAGGGATGCTGCAACGTGTATCATGGGCACAGAATTGCATTTTACATTTAGTCTGCATAGCACGCTCTGTGTGCTGTGACCTGATTCCTTGCAACGAGCGATGCTGATAGTGTGTGTAGCCGATTTACTTTAATTTAACTTGTTCAGTAAGGGGTTTGTTTTATGGAGAATTTTGTTTCATAATGCAAAAATTGTTTGCTTACCTGTAGCTAGGTTTGCCAAATAAGTCACATTTTCCTGTACGCCTATCACGTCTGTGTCCTATCAGATGGTGGGTGCAAGAACCTGCAGTGTATTCAAATCAAATCTGCAACACTTAATTAGTGAATCCGTGCATCCCACAGCATTTGAAATGATGGGAAACTCATTTGTGATTATCCCATCATTTCGTGGTACCCGTGATCACAGCGAATACATTTTGAATTGCCAGATCATCATCATTGTCGTCATATTTTCCTATTCACACACCATTTCATTCTGTTGGGCTGTGCATAAAAAGGGCTGCACTGGATGTACAATTCCTGTGCTGTTGTGGGAAATTCCGTTAACTAACAAACAAAACCGTGCCGAGTTTGGTATTTCTACTTTAATTAATAAATCTTTTTTTGCCCAGGAAATATGGTTGATCTGGCTGGCAATGCTGGATCTGCTACACATTTAAAATCAATTGGTGGATCAGATATTAACCGAGATAATGTTTTGGAGAGTTTGCGATGCATGGAAGCATAACCATGAATTACTGTTCCGCAAGGGGGCTGACGATATTATCTTTGTGATTTTGGAGCAGTGCATTGCGTGTTGTGATTATGCTTTTAATCATTGGTCTATATGCATTCTTTTTTTCTCGTGACCATTGAACCTCTTGTTTTGGTGGTTTTTTTTTTTTTTGGAAGCCCGTTCATTGTATCTCACCATATGACACAAAAAACAAGAACTATTTCATAAATAAAGTAATAGCATCCAAACCACCTGGACCCCAGATGGACCTCCTACACCTATCCTGAGTGAATTAAATCATATTAATTTATATCAGATTCCATCTTGGCAGAATCCGACACATACTTTATCACGTTAGGGTTCATATTTGTGCATTATTCTCCCAAAGTCACCCTTAATGGCTTCTGAACCCCTGAACTGTGGTACATTTAAAAATAGGGTGTGAATAAACATAAGGGGACCATATATAGCTGCCTAGGTGTTAAACAGGAACCCTGGAACCTTGAATTTCCTTGATCCCATTTACCATTCCAATGTGAAGCTTAGGGCCCTGTGGTATCTTAATTTTATTTTTCTGATTTTAAAGGGACCCTCTAAGCACCCTCATAATGTAGTAGTGATTTTTCACAGTGAGAATCACGCAAGCGCCTCTAGCGGCTGTCAGTGAGACAGCCACTAGAGGAAAAAGGGGAAGGCTTAACTAATTGATAAACATAGCAGTTTCTCTGAAACTGCTATGTTTATAAAAAAATTAGTTAACCCTAGCTGGACCTGGCACCCAGACCACTTCATTAAGCTGAAGTGGTCTGGGTGCCTAGAGTGGTCCTTTAAATGCTCCTCAATGCGCCAAGTGCAAACCTTAGTATTGGTGTGAGAATGTTTTCTTGCACTTAAATTGGCAGTCACAGTCTGTTGAATTTGCAAAGACGCTCAACAGTGACAACACAGCTGGGGGTCCAGTTGCCATGGGGGCAGGTAAAGGGGAGATCTACTTAACTGAACTTGCCCCGCGTGGGCGCCGCCATCTACCTCCAGCAGATCCACTTCAGCGACAGGAGCCGACATCACTGCTGCACTCTCGCACATGCATTGAGTTATGCGGAGAATCCCACGAGACCGCGGGATCCTCCCTAGAAAGGGCAAATTCCCTGCAGACATCACTGGAGACCGCGGTCTGGATTGATACTGTAGCTCTGCCTAGAGTATGAGAAAGTCAGGTGGATGAAATATACAGAGACAAAGTAGTCCTTACTTTAGTAATAGGCTGTGTATATCTCTTGGCTGAGTTTTAATCTTGGTGAAATCCCAACACAGTCAAATTTAATATTTCATTAAGATCCTATCTTTTTTTTTTTTTTGTGTGTGGGCAGAGGGGTTACAGTGCGTATATTCTGCAGGTGGTAGGTCCAACTTTTAGTGGTCTGAGGTCTTTAATATCAAACAGTTCATGTCTTATCTTGTAGTCACCACTTTTTTCTTTCATTATCATTTACGGCAAGCCAAAGAAAGTAGTTTAATCATCCCTGATCTTCAAAATACACTTCTTTGTTCTGTAAATCTGACCTCTGCAGTTTCAGTTTAACGATCTTTCCAGTAATTAAACAGGCATGATCTCGAATCCGGTCCATTACTGTCTGTACATGTGATACAAATGTATTAGGCATTATAAAAGTCAATAACATTTAAAAAAAAAAATCCACTGGAACTCATAATTGCATATTACTGGATATACAGGACAGGAGTTTAGTAGGCGATCATTACAATATTAAACAGGAGATATTAGGCACTACAAGGATTCACGGACCTTGGTGGTACATGCAATACAAGACAGAAACAGAGTAAACCGCGCCCCAAATTGTAAATACAGATGGTTATATGTACATATATGTAGTACAGTGGACCTCAACGACAAACAGAGAAAAAAAACATATAGTGCAGTACGGTAAATGTGACGTCTACCACTCACATTCTTATGAGCAATCTCAGAGCTCTGCTGTTTTTTCGCATGGACGGAACAATCCCCATCTAAAGATATATGATTGTATGGTAGCCCCAGATTCTTCAGGTAGAGTACAATGTGCAAGGCATATGTAGAGGCAAATGTAGAAACAAACTCCAATGGTGTAGTAAGTACAAGTAGAGAAATAAAATAAATGTGTACGGTAATGTACTCACACTTGTTAGAGCAGAACTTGCTCTAGTTTAACCAGCATGGGTGGTATAATCCCCACCTAGGATGTGTTGGTACCAGGAGGCAGTGCATGGATTATACCACCCATGCTAGTTATACTAAAGCAGGTTCTGCTTTAACAAATGTGAGTACATTACCGTACCTATTTCTTTTATTTCTCTACTTGTACTTGCTTCACTTTTTGAGTTTGTTTCTACATTTGCCTCCACATATGCCTTGCTGTAACGAAAATATACCCCAACACGCAGGATTCAACTCAACAAAAGACAACACAGAGGGGAGATACGTCTACCGGACCTTAGAATGGCCGGACTCTACGTATATGAGAGGAGTACAGAGTCAGGAGCGATCCGAGGTCTAGGGCACAAAGCGTAAACTAGGACTAGCTGGGGTCTGGTACACAGTAAACAGCAAGCCGGCAAACAGAACAGATAAGGATAAAGAGATAACGTAGTCAGAAACAAAGCCAAGGTCAATACGAAGGAACACAACTCAACACCACAAGCGCTAAAGGGAACTGAAACAGAAACCACGATAGGGCAAGGAACTAAGGGAAAAGGTGAGTATAAATACCTAAACATCTATTTTGATTGGTCCTTGTCACATCCACGCCCCCAAAAGGTAAGTGTCTGGTGAGTGTGGCATGACAGGGACCAATGGGAGGCCTTTTCCAATTTAGGCTCCCACTATCCCTTTAAGAGCGCGCCTGTGGCGCGCCTTTTAGAGTCAGGCGGGACACGTGACCGCTTCTCGCGGTCACTGCCCGCCTTCCTGTTCCAGCCGTCGGATGAGCCGCGCGCGGCTCGTGCAGCAGCAGGACCGCGCGTGGCTCGAACAGAGGACCCCGGCCGGCCCCTGGAGAGGGTAAGTACCGCTACACTTGCACATTGTACTCTACCTGATGAATCTGGGTCTACTATACCATCATATATCCTTAGACGGGGATTGTTCCGTCCATGTGAAAGACAGCAAAGCTCGGAGTTGGCTCATAAGAATGTGAGTGGTAGCGACATTTTATTATCCACCACTTATACGTCACATTTACCGTATTGCACTATATATATTTTTTTTCTGTTTATCTCTGAGGTCCACTGTACTACTATATATGTACGTATATAACCGTCTGTATTTACAATTTGTACTGGATATACCCATACAATATTTCTCAAATGTAATGTTCCTTTTCTCTTACTATACAACACACAAATTAAATAGCATACTTTGTTGTGGTTCATAAGAATTATGTAAATACTTGCAAATACACAAAGCACCCAAGATAGATAACTGCAGTGACTGGTATTTACATAATCAGATTTCACGCACGTTTACTTTAATTGTATCTATCTCTCAAGCCAGTACACAAAACCAAACAAATGCTTGTAAGAGGAGATCGAGGAGTTGGCTGAGTGTGATAGGATTTGCACTCCAACCAAGGCTGGCTGTACGACCAGCAGTACAGATTAAGCAATATGGGTTTAACTGTAGTTTCCATATTGAAATTGTATCTAGGTTTTATTCTAAATCACACAATTTATGTGTTGATAAATTTCTTTCAGATTCAACATTTTTCCAATGTGCTGCCCCCCCTTTCAAATAAACCCCCAAAGCATACAGTAACACCAACAGCAAGCCGTGTAATAAAGATTATAGCAATACTGATTGTAGTGTCATTTTATTAGTTTGTCTCCCCCGCCCACCCTGAAACTCTTATACAACAGAAAACATAAACTAACAATAACAATATACAGTGACAATAAAATTAAAAGCGCGGGGGTGGTAATATCGCAAAGGTGAGTGCAGATGGGAAAAAGGTTAGCGGACACTGCAAGTATGAGACAGAAAGAGGGGTTACAGTATTAAAACAGGTTCTGTACCTCGGATATGCTCGACAAAAAGAAAACATAATTTGTATAGGCAAGCCTTTGTTTCAGGTATTTTTTTCCTTTCCAGTTGTTCAGCTAATTGAGTAAAAAAAAAAATGAAAACACTTTTTGATGCTGTCTGCTTTTGTTAAGGAGGTATACAATCAATTCATGCAGGATGTAAAATTGTTTGAAAAAAAAGTGATGGGGGTTGGCTATTAATCCAGCGATGGTGCTTGTACCTACCTCTACACTAGATTTTTTTTTTTTTTTGAGGATAGGGGCTTCTGCAGAGATCCTACGGATAATTCGTAATGTATCTTTCATGTACCTGTCCACTAGTTTCCAGAAATCCCTTGTGACTTGACAGGCGCACAGTGAATGAGCTGGATTCATTCCCGCACTTGGGAATTGAGCCTCGTTGCTGGCATGTTGTGTTTTGGGTGAAAGACTGGATGCACTCATTTTAAAGGCCTCTCCTGGAAAGCGGTCGCAGACAGCAACTTGGATGGTGCGAGTGAAACTTTTTGTAGGGTATTGGAGTACGTATATGAAGATAGCAATATGTCTGCCCGACCCTCCCATCCAGTCAAGTTCATACCATTACACTGCTTTTTTTGTAAATGTTGGGAATATTTAAGGAATTCTGCAGGCACCATAACTGCTTCATCTCATTGAAGTTGTTATAGTGTATGGAGTCCCCTAGTCCCATCCTTCCATCAAGGGGGGGGGGGGGGGAGAGTGTATTAGCCTGAGCAGCAATGGGCGGCTGGGATTGTCCACTTTCAGCCTATCACAGCTTCCATTGCTGATATGATATGGTATAACTAGAAGGAAGTATATGGTCTCTGCCTTATCTCCAGTGTAGGTGGGTGGCCAAGGACCTAAATTCAATGTTAAGCCTCTCAAAAATGGTTTAACAGTGAATGGAGGGACAGCGCCACTAGACTGGCTACAGTGTCCCTTTAAATTTTCGTTGGTTTAATTTCAGAAAAGACAAACCTGAGCCCTTGTCGAAGAGAAGATAAATAGCATTGTCAGTTTTTTACCATCAAGACTGCCTTGGAGACTTGCCAAAACAGTAGGGACTGATCCATATGGTAGCTCGTGTGATTTCGAACTTCCACGGAACGCCTCCCTGTCATTATCCTAATGTGAGAACCTGCAATCTCTGTTTCTGCTTGGCGAAGATTTAAAGTTACTGATCTAGGGGCTTGGCCAGAAATTTAAAATGTCAGAATATGAGGAAGCAGTGTGTTAGATTCTGGGAAAGAAGTTCATTTTGGGTACACTGATACAAAACACCGGCCAGATATCTCGTAACCTTAGTTTACCTGTCCGTGGGAGCGGATCTGTCCAGCCTGCATCCAAACAATCCGTGTCCAAGTCCCCTCTGAGCACAGTCTGACCTGCGGGAAAAAGTGCAGAGAGATTCATTTTTACGAAGAATGTTTCCCCCGTATGATGTGAATGGTAATGGAACTTGGACATTAGAGATGAAACTGGAAATCACTGACAAGAATTTAAAGGCCTTCAGAGACCGTTTCTAACAGCATAACCACTACATTTTATTTATTTATTTATTTATTTATTTATTTATATATATATATATATATATATATATATATATATATATATATGTGTGTGTGTGCTATGGTACAGTTACACCCTAACATATCAAAACTGGGTTAATATCCCAAGGTCATCTTCATTTTGCATTCTTGTAAAACTTTAACTGGCGTGCCCTTTTAGGAGTTCTAAAAATGGATTTTCTATTTTTTTTTTTTTTTTTACTTTTTTTTGTTGTTGTTGTTGTAGTTGTAGTAAATAATCTTATTGGCTGGTAAAAGACAATGTCACTTGAAATATTCATTTGGCTGCTCACTGTAAAAAAAACAAAAAAAAAAACAACAAAACTAATAACCTTCCCCCCCCCCCCCCCCCCCCTTGCGCGGCTGGTGAGGGCCCCCTAAATAACAATAAGGGGGGGGACACCTACTGTCCTCCCCTGAGTGGTGGGTGGGGGCCCTAAATAAAGAGGGAGGGGGGACCTACTGTCCTCCCCCCGGCCCCCACCCCTAAGCGGTGGGTGGGGGCCCTGGATAAGAATGGTGGGGGGGGGGACCTACCATCCTCCCACCCGGCCCCCAACCCTGAGCGGTGGGTGGGGGCCCTTAAAAAAGGGGGGGGACCTACCGTCCTCCCCCCCCCCCACCCCTGAGCGGTGGGTGGGGGCCCTATAAAAACAATAAGGGGGGGACCAACTGCCCCCCCCCCCCCCCCCGGCCCCCACCCCTGAGCGGCGGGGGTGGACCCTAAAAAAGGGGGAGGTCCTACTGTGGGGCCCTAAATGAAAATCCCCCCCCCCCCACCAATCAAGGTGACTAGGGGTCCCAAGCCCCTAGTCACCCCTCCCCCCCCACCCAAATCAAACTATCCACTACCTACCCCCCTCACCCTATAAATAGTGAGGGGGAATAAAATAACTAACCTGTAAAAAAAAAATATTAAACTTACTATTTGACGTCTTCTTTTTTCTAAAATCTTCATTTTTCAGCCCCAAAAAAGGCCAAATAAAAAGCCATCATAACCGTCGAAATTAAAATAAAATAAAAAAAACGGACGAAAAAGAAAAAACCAGAGCGCAAAAAAATAATCCATCTTCACCCATGGAGGGCTCCGCGCAGACTGAGCTACGCAGGGCGGGGGAAGAATTATAATGCCTCCCCCGCCCTGCAATTAGGCTAAGAACACTCTGATTGGTGGGTTTAAGCCAATCAGAGTGCTCTGTCATTTTACACAGCGTGGGAAAGTTCTTTGGAATTTTCCCACTCTGTGTAAAATGACACAGAGCACTGTGATTGGATGGATTTCAAGCCATCCAATCACAGTGCTCTGTGTCATTTTACACAGCGTGGGAAAGTTCCAAAGAACTTTCCCACGCTGTGTAAAATAAAACGGAGCACTCTGATTGGCTTAAACCCACCAATCAGAGTGTTCTTAGCCTAATTGCAGGGCGGGGGAGGCATTATAATTCTTCCCCCGCCCTGCGTAGCTCAGTCTGCGCGGAGCCCTCCATGGGTGAAGATGGATTATTTTTTTTTGCGCTCGGGTTTTTTATTTTATTTTAAGTTCGGGTATGATGGCTTTTTATTTGGCTTTTTTGGGGGCTGAAAAATGAAGATTTTAGAAAAAAGAAGACGTCAAATGGTAAGTTTAATTTTTTTTTTTTTTTTTACAGGTTAGTTATTTTATTCCCCCCTCACTATTTTTAGGGTGAGGGGGTAGGGGATAGTTTGATTTTGGGGGGGGGGGGTGGCTAGTGGCTTGGGACCCCTAGTCACCTTGATTGGGGGGGGGGGGATTTTCATTTAGGCCCCCCCCTCTCTTTATTTAGGGCCCCCACCCACCGCTCAGGGGTGGGGGCTGGGGGGGAGGACGGTAGGTCCCCCACCCACCGCTCAGGGGTGGGGGCCGGGGGAGGACAGTAGGTCCCCCCCTCTCTTTATTTAGGGCCCCACCCACCGCTCAGGGGTCGGGGCCAGGGGGGGAGGACAGTAAGTTCCCCCCCCTCATTATCATTATGGCCCCCACCCGCCACACAGAGGTGGAGGCCGGGGGGGGGGGGGGGGGGAAGGACACAGTTGGTTCTCCCCCCCCCTTATTATCTTCATGGTCCCCACCTGCCGCCCAGGGGTGGGGGCCTGGGGGGGGAGGACAGTAGGTCCCCCCCCCCTCATTATCTTCATGGCCCCCACCCGCCGCTCAGGGTGGGGGACTGGGGGGAGGACAATAGGTCCGCCCCCCCTTATTGTAATTTATGTAATTTTTCTACAGTGAGCAGCCACAGGTTTAGTAGACATTCCCCTACTTGCGGTATAGCGAGTAGGGGCATTCGGGAGATTTTAATCTCCCTTGTGGTATTATGGGGGTCATATTGACCCCCATAGAGTGAGAGGGGGACATGGGGGGCTTATGAAGTGGTGTGGAGCACTGCTCCCTGCCGCTTCTATCTGCACATATTACAAGGAGGGAGCTGCAAGCCGGTAGCTCCCTCCTTGTAATAAACCGAACGAGCAAACGAACACTGATATTCAGTGTTAGTTTGTTCGTCTGATTTTTTTTTTTCTATTCATTCATTCGTCTGTCGCATGAATGAATAGATGAAATTCCCGTTCGCATGTCCAGGTGTTTCACTGGGCATGTGCGGGAATCTCAGCGCTATCTAGTGTGGGCAGATGACGTGTCCCACAGGGACTTCACCTACCCACACAAAGATGGCGGCGCCCTGAATCTAGATCGGGGCAGAAAATAAAGATTAGTAATAAGGAAGAGGTAATCTGGGGGGCTTAGGGGTATTTGAGGGTGACTAGGGGGTCAATTGGATGTAATGGAGGCGGGAGGGGGGTTAAAAAAAAAAAGGGATTCGGCATGAGAGTGCCGCTTTAAATCACTTGGTTTATACAGCGCTAGTCACACCTCCCTGCATGTGACTTACACTGCCTTCCTAAATACTTCCTGTAAAAGTCATCTAATGTTTATTCTTCCTTTTATTACAAATTTTGTTTGATTTAGATTTGTTTTTATCTCTTTCACTACTAATAGCTTGCTGGAGCCTGCAGGAGCCTCCTGTGTGTGCTACAAGTTCAATCTACAGAGCAAAAGATAAAAACCTTTAAACTAAGTTAAAGGACCACTATAGGCACCCAGACCACTTCAGCTTAATGAAGTGGTCTGGGTGCCAGGTCCAGCTAGGTTTAACCATTTTTGCTGTAAACATAGCAGTTTAAGAGGAACTGCTATGTTTACACTAGGGTTAATCCAGCCTCTAGTGGCTGTCTCATTGACAGCCGCTAGAGGCGCTTCCGCGCTTCTCACTGTGATTTTCACAGTGAGAAGACGCCAGCGTCCATAGAGAATGCTTTCCTATGAGACTGGCTGAATGCGCGCGCGCAGCTCTTGCCGCGCATGCACATTCAGCCGATGACTGAAGAAGAGGGAGGAGGTAGCCCGGCGCTGGAAAAGAGGTAAGGGATTAACCCCTTCCTCCCCCTTCAGCGCCATGGGAGTGGGACCCTGAGGGTGGGGGCACCCTCAGGGCACTATAGTGCCAGGAGAAGGGCACTATAGTGGTCCTTTAACATCTGATTGAAAATTAAACCATTTTTTTTTTCATGCAGGCTGTGTCAGTCACAGCCAGGGGAGGTGTGGCTAGGCCTGCATAGACAGAAACAAAGTGATTTAACTCCTAAATGGCAGAAAATTGAGCAGTGGGACTTTAGGGGAATGATCTATACATTACAACTGCTTCATTAAATTAGTTATTTTGGTGACTATAGGGTCCCTTTAACTCCTTTTTATATTGCCATTAAGAAAGGGAGTGGTTGCCCTCTTGACCTGCGAGTAATGGAAATTTAGGGAGTAGGGAGGGACTATTTCTTCACATTTGCCATTGTTATAAACCACGGAGGGTTACATGGGGTTACATCAAAGGTTACATGGTTTTTTTACCGTCTCCAGAACTGTCGAATGCATTTTTTTTTTTTCTTACACACGCTGTATTGTTATCTGTTCTACAATAGCTACTATCCGCTTAGGCTCTAATTTAATCAAGCCTATGCTGTATATTCTGCGTATTTCGTTTTTTTTAGTTTTTAGATCTATGTAATGCGTTTAACATGGCAGTCTCTTTCAGCCTGAAGGGACGTTTTAACTTTAACTAGTCTCATTATTTAACCGATTTGTTGAAAGTACGCTTTAATACGCATTATTGAAAGTTTGTTTTTGTAAAGGGGACGCTTCAGAAACTTGAGAAGGAGCCGAACGTGGTTTATTTATATTCCCTGCATGTGTTTTATCTGTCTGTATAAGTCAACCGTTTCATTTCAGAAAGAGACAGTAAAAGCTCAGCGTTTGCAGTTCATGCTTTTTTCCAATACAGTGGGAAAGCAGTTTTTGTTTATATTTTTGCCTGCGGGGCGAGGGGACAGGTTACTTCCTGACTAAGAGCAGAAGGCAGATTATATTTTCCAGGAACCGTTTTTGTGTTTTAAATGACAATAACGCCCTCATACCATGTTAATGCTTTTTTTGTTTTGTTTTATTTTTTTCTTAAATTATTCATTCTTATTTTTTTATTTTATTAACACCTGTGCCTCGGAGCCCCAAGACTAATTAATTATTTTGAAAGTTTTTGCAATGCTTTAAAATAAATTCTTATGAATTAGCACAGGGGATATTGATCTAAACAGAAAATCTATTAACTAATTTGTTAACGTTTCAATTATTCTCACCTTGGATAACCCCTGGACAGCCTGGAGAATTCAAACCTCCCCTCCCCGCCATTCATACGCAAGATTAAAAGGCAACATGGCGCTTACAAAAGCGAGGCTGCTTGGAGTTGTGAAAATAATATTGTCAGGGTTATCGACTAAAGGGAATAGTTGGAAATTCATAATCAATTCTCCAGGTCTCTTATGTTTTCCGTTTGGCTTTAAATGGGAAATAAGCATTGAATTCCAGACATTTCACATTTTATTATGATAACAAAGGTATAGTCCTCAGTACATAATAGAAGAGGGCATCCTAATAAACATGATGCTTTGCCTATTTTTCAGTTTCTCCCAAGACCTTCCCAATACTTTTGCTGTTGGGGAAGGAGACGATATTACAGAAGAAAAGGTGGAAGCTCTGCCCTTTGCCACATTTTGCTAAAAGTCATCTTGTTCATAAGACAACATAGTCCCCTCTTTGCCTCATGTATATCTTGTGATTGTTTTGGAATTGCAATGACATTCCAGTGCAGTCTAAATGTGTTTTCATATACCGTATATACTTTTATACTATATACCGTGTAACTTTTGAGTTACAAGTGAAAATAAAACTACCAAAAAATTATCTCACTAAAATTACGCAATGAATATTCCCGACAGAGGAGAGGAAATCCGTATTATGGGAATTGGTACAGGTCAGATCTTCTCCCAGGATTTTAATGCATCGTTACGTTGTGGGCGCTGTCTAACTGCACGCAATATATGGTTCGTCAGCTCGGATCACCTGACAATTCCGTCTTGTATTTAAAGGGTGGCACTTCAAATGGAAGATTGTGGGAAATGGCAAATTCAGGTGTTTGAGGTAAACTGAATTCTTAAAAAAAAAAGTCAAATATTTGTTAAGAAAGAGAAGATAGGTCAGAGCTTCCCCAATTATTAGTGGATTTTCCTCTGGAATAGTTATTTGCTATAATCATTATTTTTATTTATTTTTAAGCGTTACATTGATCGTTCAAAATATGTTAGGAAAAAAAAAAGATACAATGAAAATAACTAATAACAATAAATTACCTTCCACTACTCTATAAGTAGCAATGGCAATAGTAACAACTCAAATGTACTAACAAAACCAACTGAGAATAGTTAGTTACACCCTGTCCCACGTCAAAGTTGACATTTCAACGTTAGTGCTCCATTGACCATTAAAGTGTAAACCCACCAACCAAATCTCTTTAGCCGTTGTTGCTGCCCAAGAGTAGTGAGAGTTTTGGCACAGGGATCGTTACTGCTTTTGTATTATACGGTTACATACATGTTACAGTGCAGCCTCCCTCTTCCAGATTGTAGGAGTTCATGAAGATAGTCTCTTCCGTCTCACCAGAGATTCAGCATTTTA
Organism: Pelobates fuscus; assembly: GCF_036172605.1. Classification (NCBI taxonomy): domain Eukaryota; kingdom Metazoa; phylum Chordata; class Amphibia; order Anura; family Pelobatidae; genus Pelobates; species Pelobates fuscus. Next base: position 23,424,459 of record NC_086319.1, on the reverse strand, counting down.
GCGGAATGCAGTACGTAGCAGTGTACGACTCCCCAAAGAGGTTTGCCTTGATGTTGGTAGGTGAGCTTATATTTAATTGGCCATCGCAGTGGTAGTACTAATAACCATTTTTTTTTGTTTTTTTTCTGGTGGGGGGGTTGGTTTTTAAATGTTTTTATTAGGATGGTGTGCAGTATTTTGGTTCAGTGAAAAAACAGGAAGTGAGTGCAGACAGTTTAGTCTTCTTGAGGCACCATAACAACTTCATCTAGATGACATATTCTTACCTTCAGGGGATTAAACCTTTCTCAAACTGTTTAATCTCGAAGTTTCCTCCAGTGGTGATCACAGATCGCCTCACTGCGGCTTTCAGCTTCTGAGACTCTCAGCCAATTAATGACCCCTCATTCACAAAACTTTCTTTGCAAGCCCATTTGTGAATGGGTAGTCACTGATTGGCTGAGAGCATCTGCTAACTTTAACCAATCAGCACCCCACCCCCTGCCAGGCAGCACTCTGCTTTTCCTGAATTTAAAAATTCTGAAGCCGTAAGCCACGGTGAGCTGTCATTGCTGCTGGAGCCAACCTAAGGGTTAAACCATTTGAGAGCAGTTTAAAACCTGAATTAAGGAGTGTGCCTGGGGGCCTCCTCACACCATAACAACTTAATTTAGATGACGTTGTTATGGTGAACGGAGTGTCCCTTTAAGCTCTGCATTGCTTTAGAAAGATATCTCATAAGCAGTGCTTTATATTCACAGCATGGGTTTCTGACTAGTGTATTTCAGGTATTGGCTTTCTAAACGATCGATATTATCATTTATTGGCATTTATATAGTGCCAGCTATTCCGTAGCGCTTTACAATATTATCAAAGGGAAGATTTAACTATAAATGAGACAATTACAAAAACTTACAGGAACGATAGGTTGAAGAGGACCCTGCTCAAACAAGCTTACAGTCTATAGAAGGTGGGGTGTAAAACACACTAGAACAGGGAAAAGCAATCAAATAAGGTGGGAGTGAAGCAGAGCTGGAGGAGAGAGTAAAGTGCTGCCCTTTAGGAGAGAGCAAGAGACAGGTATGTGAGGTAGAGGTTACTCTGGGAGGCCATAAGCCTTGTGAGGTATGTGAGGTAGAGGTTACTCTGGGAGGCCATAAGCCTTCCTAGAGAGATGGGTTTTAAGGCACTTCTTAAACGATTGAAGACTAGGGGAGAGTCTAATGGCAGTAGGCAGACTATTCCATAGGAAGGGAGCCGCCTGCGAGAAGTCCTGCAAGCGTGAGTTGGCTGTACGGGTGCGGGCAGTGACCAGGAGAAGGTCACAGGCAGAGCAGTAGCATGTGTAAGGTCAGCAGGGACAACACCAGAAGAGAGCGAGCAGTTGAAGATGTGTGTTAAGGAAGGCACAAGACAAGAGGAGAGAGATCTGATGAGGTGAGACTGGACAGGATCAAGCGGGCAAGTGGTGGGTCGAGAGTAAAGTATATGACAAGTGAATTACACTACACAGAAACCTATTCACAACATCATGTACTGCAGTATTCTTGGAGCAAAAGCAAAAATGCAGTAGATATGGAGAAAGTTGGAAAGGGGGGTTTGTTTGAGGGTTGAGATAAGGTGTGTGTGTGTGTGTGTGTATGTGTGTATATATATATATATATATACATACACACACATACATATATACACACACACACCTTTTCTCAACCCTCAAACAAACCCCCCTTTCCAACTTTCTCCATATCTACTGCATTTTTGCTATATATAATCTGTACATCAAAACAAAGAATAAAACATTACTTTAAATAATAGCAATATGTAAACATAACATGACCTCAATGTTTTTTACACACTGGATCATCTATTGGGTGCAATCGGAGGATATTGTTGTGTTTTTTTTTTTTTTTTTAGTTCAATCTCTTTTACAAACCTAGTGTAACTGACACATTTAAAACATCTAAAAATTGCCCTTATTCACAAATTGAGATCAAACAGGCAACATGCAGACACTGGGTACCAGCGAACAAAGCCAAAATCTGTGAGATGGCTGTAAGCTGGAAGTACGGGGGTGGACGTGTAGGGAATGAGAGAGGAACAGTCTGTCAGCCATCTGGGAGTAAGTTAATGAGGACAAACATCCACATAGTCACATTCCTGAAAATTCACTTTCATTTTTCTTTATATTTTTTTTTTTAGTTTATGCTTTGCAAGTTGTTGGTTTTTTTTTTTTTTTTTTTGGGCCTTTTCCTAGACAGGCTGATCCCCAGGCAGAAAATGACACCCCTTCTTCTCCGCGAACACACTTCTTCCTCCATCCCTTTATATTTCCACCATTCCACGACTCTCCTCCCTAGAACTACTGCCAACAGCATGGATCCCATTATATTCCAGCCATCCAGTTGTTGTACCGGAGATGGAAACTTGTCCTTGTCCATTATTTAAAGGGACACTATAGACATCCAGACCACTTCAGCTCAATGAAGTGGTCTGGCTGCCAGGTCCCCCAGGTTTTAACCCTTCACATGTAAACATAGTAGTGTCAGAGAAACTGCTATGCTTACATTGCAGGGTTAATCCAGCCTCTAGTGGCTGTCTTCCTGACAGCCGCTAGAGGCGCTTCTGCGACGCTGAATGCAAAAATCGCATTCAGCGTACAGAACGTCCATAGGAAAGCATTGAGAAATGCTTTCCTATGGACTGTTTGAATGCGTGCGCGTTGCGCATTGCGCATTCATCTCCACTTGGGAGATGATGTCGGTGGGGGGAGGAGAGGCGCTTCTCTCTTTATTAAAATCACAGCGAGAAGACACTGGATGTCTATAAAAAAGCATTGAGAAATGCTTTCCTATGGGCGGTTTAAATGTGCGCGCTGCTCTTGCCGCACATGCGCATTCGGCGCTGAAGTCTGCAGAGGGAGGAGAGTTTCCCAGCTCAGAGGGAGCCCGACGCTGGATTAAGGTAAGTGGCTGAAGGGGTCTTAACCCCTTCAGCCCAGCGGGAGGGGCACCCTGTGGGTGGCCTGGACCTAAAGGTTTATATAGTGTCAAGAAAACGAGTTTGTTTTCCTGATACTATAGTGATCCTTTAATAATGATAGTGATCCATGTTTTATATAGGGGTGCCACCTTTCTTGTAAACAAAATACCGTCCGTGCTAATTCACACTAATTACGTATGCATGACATTACTGGATGTAAGTGACAAGGAGTGACGTAATAGAAAAAAATACATTTTGGAACGAGGAAAAACCTCACAGAACGACTTAGTTTGATTCTGCTGTATAGAAAGATTGCTCTACAGTTTGACGAGATTGAGCTTCCCTTTTGAGTGCTCACTCAATAGACTTAGCAGCAACAGGCTATTTGCGTCACATCCCTGTCTGTTTCATAGACAATATATACATTTCCAAATAAACAGGGTTAATTCAACATCCCAGCGTCTCACTCTCAGGGGCACCCAGCACCCCAGCGTCTCTCTCTCAGGGGCTCCTAGCACCCCAGCGTTTCTCTCTCTCTCTCAGGGGCTCCCAGCACCCCAGCGTCTCTCTCTCTCAGGGGCTCCCAGCACCCCAGCGTCTCTCTCTCTCAGGGGCTCCCAGCACCCCAGCGTCTCTCTCTCTCAGGGGCTCCCAGCACCCCAGGGTCTCTCTCTCTCTCTCAGGGGCTCCCAGCACCCCAGGGTCTCTCTCTCTCAGGGGCTCCCAGCACCCCAGGGTCTCTCTCTCTCAGGGGCTCCCAGCACCCCAGCGTCTCTCTCTCTCTCAGGGGCTCCCAGCACCCCAGCGTCTCTCTCTCTCAGGGGCTCCCAGCACCCCAGGGTCTCTCTCTCTCAGGGGCTCCCAGCACCCCAGGGTCTCTCTCTCTCAGGGGCTCCCAGCACCCCAGGGTCTCTCTCTCTCAGGGGCTCCCAGCACCCCAGCGTCTCTCTCTCTCAGGGGCTCCCAGCACCCCAGCGTCTCTCTCTCTCTCAGGGGCTCCCAGCACCCCAGCGTCTCTCTCTCTCTCAGGGGCTCCCAGCACCCCAGCGTCTCTCTCTCTCAGGGGCTCCCAGCACCCCAGCGTCTCTCTCTCTCAGGGTCTCCCAGCACCCCAGCGTCTCTCTCTCAGGGTCTCCCAGCACCCCAGCGTCTCTCTCTCAGGGGCTCCCTGCACCCCAGCGTCTCTCTCTCTCTCTCAGGGGCTCGCAGCACCCCAGCGTCTCTCTCTCTCTCTCTCTCAGGGGCTCGCAGCACCCCAGCGTCTCTCTCTCTCTCTCTCTCAGGGGCTCGCAGCACCCCAGCGTCTCTCTCTCTCTCTCTCTCAGGGGCTCGCAGCACCCCAGCGTCTCTCTCTCTCTCAGGGGCTCGCAGCACCCCAGCGTCTCTCTCTCTCTCAGGGGCTCCCAGCACCCCAGCGTCTCTCTCTCTCTCAGGGGCTCCCAGCACCCCAGCGCGTCTCTCTCTCAGGGGCTCCCAGCACCCCAGCGTCTCTCTCTCTCTCAGGGTCTCCCAGCACCCCAGCGTCTCTCTCTCTCAGGGTCTCCCAGCACCCCAGCGTCTCTCTCTCTCAGGGGCTCCCTGCACCCCAGCGTGTCTCTATCTCTCTCTCTCTCAGGGGCTCCCAGCACCCCAGCGTCTCTCTCTCTCAGGGGCTCCCAGCACCCCAGCGTCTCTCTCTCTCAGGGGCTCCCAGCACCCCAGGGTCTCTCTCTCTCTCTCAGGGGCTCCCAGCACCCCAGGGTCTCTCTCTCTCAGGGGCTCCCAGCACCCCAGGGTCTCTCTCTCTCAGGGGCTCCCAGCACCCCAGCGTCTCTCTCTCTCAGGGGCTCCCAGCACCCCAGCGTCTCTCTCTCTCAGGGGCTCCCAGCACCCCAGCGTCTCTCTCTCTCAGGGGCTCCCAGCACCCCAGCGTCTCTCTCTCTCAGGGGCTCCCAGCACCCCAGCGTCTCTCTCTCTCAGGGGCTCCCAGCACCCCAGCGTCTCTCTCTCTCTCTCAGGGGCTCCCAGCACCCCAGCGTCTCTCTCTCTCAGGGGCTCCCAGCACCCCAGGGTCTCTCTCTCTCAGGGGCTCCCAGCACCCCAGCGTCTCTCTCTCTCTCAGGGGCTCCCAGCACCCCAGCGTCTCTCTCTCTCAGGGGCTCCCAGCACCCCAGCGTCTCTCTCTCTCTCAGGGGCTCCCAGCACCCCAGGGTCTCTCTCTCTCAGGGGCTCCCAGCACCCCAGGGTCTCTCTCTCTCAGGGGCTCCCAGCACCCCAGGGTCTCTCTCTCTCAGGGGCTCCCAGCACCCCAGGGTCTCTCTCTCTCAGGGGCTCCCAGCACCCCAGGGTCTCTCTCTCTCAGGGGCTCCCAGCACCCCAGCGTCTCTCTCTCTCAGGGGCTCCCAGCACCCCAGCGTCTCTCTCTCTCTCAGGGGCTCCCAGCACCCCAGCGTCTCTCTCTCTCTCAGGGGCTCCCAGCACCCCAGCGTCTCTCTCTCTCTCTCTCAGGGGCTCCCAGCACCCCAGCGTCTCTCTCTCTCTCTCAGGGGCTCCCAGCACCCCAGCGTCTCTCTCTCTCAGGGGCTCCCAGCACCCCAGCGTCTCTCTCTCTCTCAGGGTCTCCCAGCACCCCAGCGTCTCTCTCTCAGGGGCTCCCTGCACCCCAGCGTCTCTCTCTCTCTCTCTCTCTCTCAGGGGCTCCCAGCACCCCAGCGTCTCTCTCTCTCAGGGGCTCCCAGCACCCCAGCGTCTCTCTCTCTCTCAGGGGCTCCCAGCACCCCAGCGTCTCTCTCTCTCTCAGGGTCTCCCAGCACCCCAGCGTCTCTCTCTCAGGGGCTCGCAGCACCCCAGCGTCTCTCTCTCTCTCTCTCTCTCTCTCAGGGGCTCGCAGCACCCCAGCGTCTCTCTCTCTCTCTCTCTCTCTCAGGGGCTCCCAGCACCCCAGCGTCTCTCTCTCTCTCAGGGGCTCCCAGCACCCCAGCGTCTCTCTCTCTCTCAGGGGCTCCCAGCACCCCAGCGTCTCTCTCTCTCTCAGGGGCTCCCAGCACCCCAGCGTCTCTCTCTCTCTCAGGGGCTCCCAGCACCCCAGCGTCTCTCTCTCTCTCAGGGGCTCCCAGCACCCCAGCGCGTCTCTCTCTCAGGGTCTCCCAGCACCCCAGCGTCTCTCTCTCTCAGGGTCTCCCAGCACCCCAGCGTCTCTCTCTCTCAGGGGCTCCCTGCACCCCAGCGTGTCTCTCTCTCTCTCTCTCTCAGGGGCTCCCAGCACCCCAGCGTCTCTCTCTCTCTCTCAGGGGCTCCCAGCACCCCAGCGCGTCTCTCTCTCAGGGGCTCCCAGCATCTCTCTCTCTCTCAGGGGCTCCCAGTGTGTGTGTCTCTCTCTCTCTCTCTCTCAGGGGCTCCCAGCGCGTCTCTCTCTCTCTCTCTCTCTCTCTCTCGGGCTCCCAGCGTCTCTCTCTCTCTCTCTCTCTCTCTCTCTCTCTCAGGGGCTCCCAGCGTGTCTCTCTCTCTCTCTCTCTCAGGGGCTCCCAGCGCTCTGTGATCTGTAGCTGCTCGCCCGCGGATTCGGTGACTAGAAAGAGGCAGGGAGATAAAGTAACTTCCTATTCCGGTCTCTCTCCACACACAGCGATCCCTAATGACCGCGCTGGTATTGCAGTCTAAACTCAGAAAAATACTAGCATTTGTATTGCCGGTAATACCGGCACCGGCCAGGTGGCCTCAAATACTGGTTGATACATTTCCTTCTAATGGGGCCTAGACATCACACTGTCCTGGCAGAAGGGGGCACACACCGTGAATGAATACTGTGACTTGTGGGGTCTTGGAATCTTTTACGAAGACCCCAAAGATAACATTTAATTCCATGTGAGTGCTGGGAAAGGGAGTACGGCAGAAATGTCTATCCCAGAGCACTTCCTACTTTGCATCTCCATCTTCTGGATTCAGGACTTCTTCAGGTCCCAGGAGTTGGGTATGTACAAGAGTTAAAATCGGATCTATGGAATATTTCTGGAGTATGTCCCCATGAGCTGTTGCAAATGATAGTTTATGTGAAGTGACATGAAAATGATGCGGTGCTGAATGCTACAGGAAACGCCACTCTTTTTTTTTTTTTTTTTCTTTTTTTCATGTCTTGTGAATTTCTGGTTTTGATATATTCGGCTGGATGAAGTTTTTCTTCTTTGAGGTATTTGAGATGCAGATCATTATGCTGATATATAAATTGTTTGGCTATAAACAAGAAAAAAATAATGACTTTCATAAAGCACATCTCATTTTTATGGTTCTTATCTGCTGTCACAGTCTATGTTTCTATGTTATGTCCCTAATTGTTTGTTCTGAAGTGACATTGTGATGCTTTGCATCCTAATTTATTATTATTATTATTTTTATTAAAATGCATTTTAAGTGTTATGACTCAACATCGCTGTACATGTCTTAAAAATGTTGTGTTACACCTTACCTGTAATATATGATTGAAACTATAATAAGTGACGTTAATGTGGCTGTTTGTTTTCTGTTATGGGCTTGTTACTCTATTTATTACTAAGCAGTTCATGATTAAGATGTTTCATAGGTTATGTAACCCCACTTGTTTTTGTTTTTTTTATCGTTTGTACTTTAGCTCTTCCATGGACAGCAGGAGCGGAACTAAAGTAGCCATTAAGAAACTGTACCGTCCTTTCCAGTCTGAACTCTTTGCGAAACGCGCTTACAGAGAGCTGCGGCTGCTCAAACACATGCAACATGAAAACGTGAGTTTCTCAATTTACAGGTTCTTGTCTGGTATGTGGTTAAGTTGTTCTTACAGAAGAGGTGGAGGAGGAAGGTTGTGTGTATTTGTTAATGATGGCACAGCACTTTCTCTAATGTAGTATTACTCAACTTTCATGCCTATGTTTCTGGTTTTACACACCGATTTTAAATCAACACCAAGCAATTTTTGCAATGATCAGTTTGATTTGTCCACCTGTGGTAAGATGTAAATTATAACGTTGGAGTGCATTGCCTAAATTTACCATTTTCCAACACGAGCAGACCCAGCTGTGTATTAACCACAATTTAGCTTTGAAACAAAGGCACTCAGAATGCATGTTAAAGCAGCACTATCACATCCCCACCTCCTAAACAAATGAGTAGAATCTTTATAAAATACTAATTTTGACTGTGTTTGAGGTCGGGGTTCGGGTAAGTAGAACTCACGCTAGCCACCCCTGATCACCGAATCCCCGGCAGCATTTCTCAATGTCATTGAGAAATGCTTTCCTATGGGCGGTTTGAATGCGCGTGTGACTCTTGCCGCACATGCGTATTTGGCGAGTTCCCCAGCGCCGAGGGAGCCCAGCGCTGGAGAAAGGTAAGTGGTTGAAGGGGTTTTAACCCCTTCAGCCGAGCGGGAGTGGGACCCTGAGGGTGTGGGGTACCAAAAGATCCTATAGTGCCAGGAAAACGAGTTTGTTTTCCTGGCACTATAGTGGTCCTTTAAATTCTCCTAAATTGGGTCCAGATAGCTTAGGAATTCAATTCCAAACATTTAATTACATTAAGTAAGAAAACTGCCTAAATACGGGTGCAAATAAAAAAGTGTGTGTGAGTTATGTTTGTTGTTTTTTTTTTTTTTTTTTTTTGCTAAATTCACACCAAATGTATGCAAATAAACTTTGAGGCTGATCTCCAAAAATATACCTGCATTGTAAATTTTGGCCAAATTTGAAACTTTTTTTACGAAGCTTAAAATCTGAAATAGCCTAATATTTTAACTGATGGACAGCAAGACAATATGTGAGTTATTGGCACATTTTTGTTTTATTTAAAACCTTTCTTTTAAACATAGTATTACTAAAATACATGATGTACTTCGGCACTTGTTTTCAAAATAATCGTAGTTCAGACGAAAATAGTCTTGTGCACGAATAACGAACCCCCGAATGGCACAATGGAAGAATGAATCAGTTGTGCGATTCGAATCTTTATGTGGGTTTACCAATTTTTAGGGATACTACTATGAAATTAGGGAGTTGTATTTAGTAGATAACTCTCTAATTTGGTACTTATACATATGGTAATCCCACATAAGGATACCAAATTAGCTCTCTACTAAACAGCTCCTTAACTTGGTATCCTTAAATATGGCAATACTAACTTTGGGATTTATCTGATTATCTAAACCCATGAAAGACTTGCCAGCAATCGCGGCATTCCATTTGTCCAAATGGAAATAAAGAAATATAAATAGTGGCGACTTTCATCCAAAACAAACCTTTCAGTGTAAGAAATTAGTTTTGGGCGAAACTAAAATGTCCGCTTTGTACAAGTCTTAATATATTAACAGTGGAATGTTTGTATCGGAATGCTACTATGAGCTTTCATATTACGTTTTCTGTGCTTCTGAAAAACCTAAGAAAATACAAAAAAACAAGCAAACAACCTCAGAGCTTCTGACTTCTGTAATGTATCCTGAGAAAAAGGACAAGCACCAGACAGATGCATGGAAAGAATATGTGGTTTGTCCAAAATGTTTTAAAATATTTTCCTGCTTTTGGTTCATCTGAATTTTGTTTGTGGTCAGACGTTATGCCACTCTTTTGAATAGGTCCTAAATTCTAAGTAATGTAACCACTGCAGCTCGCTGGCTTACCTGCACTCACAGACAATCAATGTTGTCCAGACTGGAGAAAATTGGCATTGAATAAAATCTACCTTATCAATGAGAGTAGTCTTCCAGGAAGACCCTTAATATAAATTAGTCTCTTATTAAATGGTTTCATATAAATCTAAGGAATGGTGACTGGGCACTATAGAAAACATAACCACTATAGCAAGTTCCCCATTATCAAAACGTCTGCTGTAACAGGAACACTTCAAGCACCATAACCACTAAGTATTCCAACCAGTTCCAATGGCTTGACCAGCGTCCCGCCAGACGCTGTTTCTTGAATTTCTACAGCTGGAAGCTCTGTAGTGCCGAGCTTGGATCATTGGATGGGAGCAAACTGCTCAAGAAAGATACAGCAAAATAGGTCTAGGGAGGTGCAACAGAGAATGAATAATAAACAAGTGTATACTTATATTAGGTGAATCCTGGTTTCAACCTAAAATTAAAGAAAAGATGCATAGCATAATACTGTAACACTTGAAAACAGAGTAAAATCGGAGGTAGTGGGTCACTCACGATCTGCAGAGCCTTAGGAAGCAGGCTCTAGCTGTAAAGGCATGTGAATAATAAGCTTATTCAAGCTGTCTCCACCGGTTTCTGGTAATAAGGCACTTTTTCCACACCATAAAAAACCACAGCGGAATAAAATAAAGTAGAAAAGTTTTACTTGTTAAAAAAATGATAAGAACAAAGGCACAAGCGTTTCGACCGTAACAGGTCTTCCTCAGGTGCATAATCCATAAACTACATTTCATTCTGATTTATACATATAAATTAATTGGACAATTACAAACACATGTTAATTAGAGGACCATATATGGTCCTTCCGACTTGCCGCCGCCATATTGGGAAGGTCAAATTGTGCAATTCTCAAACAATCTCCTAAAATACACGTTTGTCTAACATTATAGACCTAGATGGCGGTCGGGTATCTTCCGGTTTTTCTGACGTCATGACGTCGACGTGATTCGTCCCGGCGTATCATGTGATCGGGAGGTTCTTCATTTTCCATAATGGAAGATACCCGACCGCCATCTTGGAATCCCGGACGGAGAAAATATGCCGAAAAACTCGGAGAATTGGGGGTCTTTTGAGTAAACTTATAATATTGACATGAATGTCTTTGTGCTATATGATGCTTAACTAGGTTTATAATGTTAGACAAACGTGTATTTTAGGAGATTGTTTGAGAATTGCACAATTTGACCTTCCCAATATGGCGGAGGCAAGTCGGAAGGACCATATATGGTCCTCTAATTAACATGTGTTTGTAATTGTCCAATTAATTTATATGTATAAATCAGAATGAAATGTAGTTTATGGATTATGCACCTGAGGAAGACCTGTTACGGTCGAAACGCGTTGTGCCTTTATTGTTATCATTTTTTTAACAAGTAAAACTTTTCTACTTTAATTTATTCCGCTGTGGTTCTTTATGGTGTGGAAAAAGTGCCTTATTACCAGAAACCGGTGGAGACAGCTTGAATAAGCTTATTATTCACATGCCTTTACAGCTAGAGCCTGCTTCCTAAGGCTCTGCAGATCGTGAGTGACCCACTACCTCCCATTTTACTCTGTTTTCAAGTGTTACAGTATTATGCTATGCATCTTTTCTTTAATTTTAGGTTGAAACCAGGATTCACCTAATATAAGTATACACTTGTTTATTATTCATTCTCTGTTGCACCTCCCTAGACCTATTTTGCTGTTTCTTATGCATGTTCATTGTGCTTTTTTGGTGATTCTGTAGCACCTGGGAGTAGTTGCATCCCTCACCAATAGCGCCAATCCACCCATCTATTCTTCCTGGTTCTCCAGGAATTATAGTTCTGTTTTTTTCCTACTGCTCAAGAAAGATAATGGGCGCATTTAACTCTCATACTGGGACAGGAGAAACCGGCTCCAAGTGGGAAGTCAGATTTAAAAAAAAACGCTCTCATGACACCATAACCAGTACACTGTGCTGTAGTGCTTATTTACACTCATATTTTAGGATTTTCATATCCGTATACAAAACTATTTTTTTTGCTTGTTTGTTGCAGGTAATCGGATTGTTAGATGTGTTTACACCAGACTGCACGCTAGAGAAATTCAACGACTTGTAAGTTTTATGTTTTTTTTTATTTATTTATGAGCAGTTCCTTCTTTTGGACAAATTATGTAATTTTATTTACTGTGAGAATGAAACTTTAAAAGAAGAATGACTGACTGAGTGGTTGGTTTCTCTTGTTTCATCGCCAGTTTTGTTTCTGAATTCATGTCCTGTGGGGAAGTCCCCTGAGTGTTTTATAAACGCTTATTACGCAATAGGTGACAGCGAATTTCACGAGTGCCAGTATCTGCATTGTAGTATGCTAATGAGTCACAGTTTGCTCCAACTGCATGCAGTCTGGCAGTGAATGTGTTAACTATCCCAAATATTTACACTTTGGCCCAGGGAGAATTTCCCTGCTTTTTTGTTAACAGGTTTGCTCTGGTTGTGCTGTGCAACGACTCTGAAAGCTGTTTCATAGAAGCAGCCTCGCCTTTCTGAAGTATTGCGTAACATACTTTAAAAATCAACATGCGTCGACTTGTCAGAGCACAAAAAAATAGCAAAGGAACAATATACCGAATGACACCTGGGGCCTATGTCAATTTAACACAATTGTAGAATTTCCGCACACTGTTTTTTGTTTGTTTTTTTTGCTTTGTACTATTGCAACGTTAACAGAATGTGTTTCCTGGGAGATGGGATCCATTTGGAAGTGGCGATAAATGGAATGTACAGTAATTGTGAATATTGACAGTCTCCCAGTTGATACATTTTACGTACCGCACGTATAGGAGCCGTACAAGCTGAAATGTTACAAAATATGATACAAATGATAAATGAAGTTCCAGCGTGTGCTGTGCATTTTCTGCAGTGAGCTGTTGCCAAACCAAGAACCAGTCTTCAAGCTCACTTCACTTTCCATGACATTGTTCAACGTATGTCATTGTCATTAGTGCACTCTGAGGGCAACAATAGTTTCTGGTGTTTGTAGGTCAAGTGAATGCCCTGAGCCATTAGATAACCTAAACCACAATATTTTTTTACAAAAGTATTTTTAGAACGTACAGAGAAACACTGCAGCTTGTAAGGGAGGAGCACAGAGGATGGGCTTCGGAGATACCGGTATATATTTTTTTTATTTAAAGCAATTCAAAATACTAAATACGAATAATTTAAATAACCTCCCTGTAATCTAACCTACAATTGCAGTTAACGTACGTTTACCTGCGGATTAAAGTTTTCTTTGTTAGCCGGTATGGCATATTAAAAAAATAAAATAAAAATACAAACAAAAAAAAAGACTTTTAAAGCATCTGATTATTCCGAACAAGCCAGCAGCTAAGACTGGAAAAAAAGTGAATTTACTTTTTTTATATATACATTTGTTAGCTGTTAGCATAATGTGCAGACGGATGAATATTAAATTAAATTCAACGCTGATTTCATATTTATTTTTTTTATTTTTATACCTAATAAGCTAGATCAGCCGTACTTTAAATAAAATATAAACTGCTCAAATTTGATGACTTCAGTTTGAAAATGATCCCCGTGATGTTGCCTATTTAGCCACAAATTGCATGATGTTGCTTATGTCTTTGATTTTGTACTGGTAGTTTCTTTCATACCAGGCCTGGGATATGGTGCCTTTTTCTTTACCCTTTAATAAAGGAAATAGAATTGAGATTTACCGTACTTCCGTACTTTGTTTATTTCAAGTCCTAAGAAATCAACAAAATTCTGAATGCTGGGTCTAAATTACTAGCTCTGCATTAATAATAAACATACAGTACTTTTACACAGACAACGAGGGCTCTATCACATCCCCTGATGGTTACTGTTACAGGAGGATCCTATCTGCCAATCAGCAGCATACACCTACACCTGTAGGAGGCTAAAACACACGCACATACTGAACCTTAGGTTGGGCTGATCTCAAATCCTTGACATTCTGTATTCACTATAAAATGTTTATAAATACAGGTGAGTCAGCTTGTCTGTCTGAAAATTGTGTCATCTCCTTCCTTGTTGGTACATTATGTTTTTGGTAATTAAAGTCTGGTGTGATGCTCTTTCTTGTAATAGCGTTGAAAATAGTTTTATGTGCTCATGAGGGTGAGTGGACACATGAAGGCATTGTGTGTGTAGATGTTTTCTCACTTACAAACCTTTAAAACGCATGTTATGAGATGTGCAAATGGCGTGGTGAAAAGGATGCCCTGGTCTTTCTCTCATCCGCAGCGATGTACAGGAATAACTGCAGCCTTACGCCCTATCTCTCATTCAAATATATCACCGGGTAGGCTTTCTTCTAACTATTAAAGCACTTGTTCTTGGAGCACATTTTTGGTTTTGTGGAAGTTGTACTTCAGTGGTCCGCTTTCCGTTGTCAACTAAACGAATACTCCTTGCTGTGCAAGGTTTAACGCAATAAACTGGATTATCATAGTTGTGTCAGTCACTTGCTGGTGTGGCCCATCACTTCCTGGTCCTACGACCTATTGACTTCAAATGTCATCATATTTGATTGTATGGTAATTAATTTAATGCCTAAAAAAACTAAAGAAAGGAAAAATAATATCCCGTTTGTAGTTTCCCTTTAGATATACCCTTCTTAGAGACACTTCCCACAGCCTTTCTTATTTTTCCCCCAAAAAGTAAAGATGGGGAGAGCTGAAGTATGGATAGTGTTTTGCTAATTATAATCTCTCTAGTTATGAGGGGGCTTCTTTAGTTTTGCTTTACCCATTATACATGCAGAGGGCATTGTCTGGTCTATATATTATCTGTAAACTAAACAGTAAACATTAGAACACTGAAAATTCCGCCTCCCTCCCAGATGTGGAGGGTGATGGCAGTATAATTAACAAGGCTCAGATACATTCTAGAAGTCATACTGTGATGGGCTTATTCCTATACACCATTATCGGTCAGCAGACTGCTTATTGCAATCTATTACTACAGATGAAGGAAACATTTAAATGGCGGGATGAGTCCGTCGGGGGGACAGTAAGATCTATAATGTACGCAGTATGGAAACTGTTAAAGTAAGGGTCGGTGGGTGGGGAACAATTTCTCCCTGGGTTCAGGGAGATCGCGTTAATATATGCTCTTTATTATTTTGTATAGCATTCAAAGGAATTTTTGTTTTTTGCACTCCTCTGCAGTTATCTGGTCATGCCATTCATGGGGACGGACTTGGGAAAAATTATGAAACATGAAAAGTTGTCTGAAGACCGAATCCAGTTTCTGGTGTACCAAATCTTGAAAGGGTTGAAGGTAAGTAGCTGTTTAATATTTGTCATGTCCTGTGCTTCTTTTCCAAAATGCTTGTATTTTATCAAGATATGTTCCATATTTATACTTCACTATTACTATTTTTTAATACATTTCTGATTCTATAATTTAATTCTGCCTTCTGAAAAGACACCGCTAGCTGCAATGCAGATCAGAAAGAGGAATACTAGTTAGTTGTCGACACCGACTATAAAGCCGAATAAGAGATCTGTTGTGGTTATTGGGGAACTGTCAGATCTTATTTATTTTTTATATTTTTAATTTTCTTACCAGGTTTAGCAGCTCCAGTTACCTTGCACTAGTGTAGAAAGCCTGTTGGGAGGGCAAGGGGGGTATTGCATACACATTGTCCCCTGTAATATAAAGGCATTAATTAACAGTCTTTAAAAAAACAAAACAAAACAAATACAATTATGTGGATTCCCTAAATCTCTCTGCTTGGGGGACAAGCAGACAAGAGGCATGAGGTTTAATGCAGTAAGAAATAAGAAATGTACAGTGCTTGCCTAACCCAGGAAAACACAATACATAGTCTGAGTCTGTACAAACGATCCGTCTAATATACTGTGTGATTCTCTAGTTTTGTAGCCTGGAAATCCAGTCCATAATCCACATTGACAAATTCAAAATGTTGCGAATTCATCCATGTAATATTGTGTATTATTAAAGATTAATAGCACTCCCATCTATTGGGAGCATTGACACTGTGCTCTTACACTGCTCCAATAAATGTTAATGATTTATATAATTATGATTTGTATTTCCCTTTGCCCCTTTCTGTGTGAACTCTGTATACTGAATTTGACAAAGACCAGTGGAGATTGATCCAGTATATCGGAAAAATTTCTCACTAGAATATAAGCCTTTCACACTGATAGTCCATCCGGTTTTGTTCCCTTTTACTAATAGACGTTTTCTATACCTGGAGAGCTTTGTTTGTATCAAACTGCGTTATTTTCATTTTAACTATGACATCCCCTCTCCCTCTACCTCTACCTCTCCTTCTCCCTCCCACCCACACCGTGTGTTAACATTTTTATGACTTGCTCAATTTTATTTTACATTTATATTGGGGGAATGACCGCTCCCCTTTAAGTTGGCATGTGTCTCAGAGAACATACAAAACAGTCCTTCTGGGTTCTAAGCCCACTGTGTTCCTTTATTCTGTTAAATAATACTAGGTTAAGTTTACAGTATGATGCTGCCCAATATTGACAGAATATTCTATCAACAATGCTTGACGAAAGCGTTATAAGAGATTGCTTAATGGCTATTTCATGGCTTTAGTTGGGAGAGGAAACACAAAAAAACTCTCATCAGCACCTGATTCAGTGAACCAACTGTTCAGTGTTTCTGTAGGTAGAAAAGATAAGAACATAAATATAAGGACCAAAAAAGCAAATGGGTATGTCATTTTTGAGAAATAGACAGTGGACTTTTTTTAAGTGACAGTACACCTGGAAAACTCTGCTAATTGTATTAAGAACTTGCTGATAAAGTTGTGTTTTTTTAAGTTTTTTTTTTATAATCCTATGAACCTCACCCTTTTGAGAACCACCCAGTGTTGAACCATCACAAAGAAATCCATATATGGGGATTATTCCGTCCAGGCTCCTTAAATAGAGCCTATAAAAAGTGTGAGTCTTCCTTTGGCCCCAAATACTCTATTTATCACTATTACCATTGCATACTGCACCATTATTGTATTTTCATTTTCAAGACGCGCTACTGTGGAAACTACTGGCATCTTTTGTATGTATGTATTTATCTAGTGCTGAATTTGAGGGAGGTGCAAGAGATGAACAAGTGTTATACTTATATTGGGTGGATCTCAGGATCAACCTAAAAATACCAAGGTATACATAGCATAATACTGTAACACTTTTAAATAAAAATAAATCGGAGGTAATGGGTCACTCACGATCTGTAGAGCGTTCGAAAGTAGGCTCTAACTATGAAGGCTTTTGAATAATAAGCTTATTCAAGCTCTCTCCACTGATATCCGGTAGCAGGATACTTCTCCCACACCACGAGTACCACAGCAGAATTCAATTGAATAGAAAAGTTTTTACTTTCATAAAAAAGGCAATAAAACAGAGCACAACGCGTTTCAACCGTAACAGGTCTTCCATACATACAGATTACTTAAACAATCCGATTAATCTGTATGTATAAATTAGAATGAAATGTATTTGTCAAATTATGCACCTGAGGAAGACCTGTTACAGTTGAAACGCGTTGTGCTCTGTTTTATTGCCTTTTTTATGAAAGTAAAAACTTTTCTATTCAATTGAATTCTGCAGTGGTACTCGTGGTGTGGGAGAAGTATCCTGCTACCAGATATCAGTGGAGAGAGCTTGAATTTATTTTTATTTAAAAGTGTTACAGTATTATGCTATGTATACCTTGGTATTTTTAGGTTGATCCTGAGATCCACCCAATATAAGTATAACACTTGTTCATCTCTTGCACCTCCCTCAAATTCTGTTTCATTTTTGGTGCTTTTTGGTGATTCTTAGGCACTTGGGAGTAGTTGCTTTTCTGACCAATAGCGCCAATCCACCCATCTATTTTTTCTGGTCCCCAGGAATTATAGTTCTGTTTATTTTCATTTATCTAGTGCTGTTCACCTATCTATTGGGTTTAAATAACCCAGTAAATCCTGCTATTGGCTGATTTGGGTCCCATGATCCCAGAACGTGCGTGCACGGCGAAACAGTGACGCCCCACGCACGTTCACGTCACTAGTGATGTCATTGTGGGCGGTGTTATTAATTAGCGCCATCCTGCAGCGGCCAGCATCCCTCCCAATGCTGGACCCAGCCGCCGATCCACAAACTGCATGGAGTGTGATCACGCCAATCAGGCGATTGGGCACTGTGATAGTGTGACCGTACTGATCAGATGCGGACACACTGAGGTGCCGATTAGGCACTGTGATAGTGTGACCGCACTGATCAGGTGCGGATACACTGAGGTGCCGATTGGGCACTGTGATAGTGTGACCGTACTGATCAGGTGCGGACACACTGAGGTGCCGATTAGGCACTGTGATAGTGTGACCGTACTGATCAGGTGCGGATACACTGAGGTGCCGATTGGGCACTGTGATAGTGTGACCGTACTGATCAGGTGCGGACACACTGAGGTGCTGATCAGGCACAGTTACACTGGTGCCAAAAGTATTTAATCACTCATCGAATGCATCCCTTTCGTTGGATTCCAGCATACCCAGTCCAGGGAACACCATGTGTACCGTGTCATACATGGTGAAGCGGGCCTCTGTTCTGCTCTAAAAACAGCTGGAACATTTGACTTCTCTAGTTGGTACATATCAGCATAATACTTATGTGCGTTGGCAGGCACATTATCGTGCCTGCTTCTGCGTGATGAGGTAACAATAGAAACGGATTAAAAATACAAGCTATTATCTGCGCGGTCTTCATCTGCCGTACAGAATGATACAGAGAAATACTCATGGCCTTGGAGAGACGTGTGTGTGTGTGGTGTGTGTGTGGTGTGTGTGTGTGTCAGTCTCAGAGCATTATATTCAATTCAGCAAAGGTTTCAATGAATTACTGCAGGCTTTTCTCCAGCTTCAATTCTATGTGAAAATAGCATAAATGCATGGTTTTGAACACAGTGGAATTTTACCAAAAAGAAAAATAGATCATGAATAGGGAGGGAGGGAGGGGGGGGGGGGGGGGGGTAGAGGGAGAGAATCAGTTTGCAATTTCAGTCTTTTTTTATGACTTGGTCCGCGCGCTATTAAATTCTGTTTTTTTTTTTGGTGGCACACAGCCAAACTGGGATGGCTTCCCTGATTTTGCAGCTGGGTGCGAATGTCTCTTAACTGCATACACACTCATCAGTCCGGAAATCAACAGTGGGGTTTAAAGGGACACTACAACCATGTTTTTTGCATTATAATATAAGAAGCTATTCATTATAATCTGAATGATTTGTAAGTAGCTCAGCTTCGTAATGCAAGCCCTCGGATCTGACATCTTGGCTTCCCATACAGTAGTCGCCAGAGGTGTGAGGTTATTGGGGAAGGAAGGGCAGAGAGTATTTGCCCCCTCATGAGCGATTGGCATATAAATTATTGAGTCTGGTATTATTTCATCAACTTTTTTTTTTTTTTTTTGCTGGTCAAACTACTCCTAGAGTCAAGCAAAATGGGGGCTTTAAACAAGAGCAGCTGACCGTACTACATGAATTAATTTAACCCATTTTGTTATTGAATTAGTAGACGGTGATTAGTATTTGCCTCTGGGCTATTTGTATTTAGTTTTCTACACCAAAAGTAACCAGTCCCCCGGAGAACATGCAAACAGAAAATGTAAAACAATGTTTGTTTTGATTTATTTTCCATCTCTGTGAAGGTGCCAATCTATTGCTTATGTGTTCTGAGCTGTCTTAGATTGAGGCCAGCCAGATCCCATCTGCAAATAGTCACCATTTAGCTGTTTATCCATAAAGAAGTCGGATAGCTATAATGAACCTTTTAAAGATGGAAGGTGTGAACCATATTAGAATAATCAGGAGGAATGATGGTCATGTACATGGAAAAGTACATGTTGTGGGAAAGGATGTGACATCTAGCAGGCATATTTTTTAGGAAAACCTTCAAGCACTACGTATATTAATTACACTGTAACAGAAAGAGAAGGACCACTGTGCACAAGAACAGGCAGACGAGTGGGGCATATATTGGGTTAAATGTATAAACTACAAATCGTAAGGCAAAGTTATTTTCCGATAAATGCCAATCACCATGGAAACCAATGGAATGTTGAATTTAGGAGTTTTTAAAACCAATTCTTTAGAAGAAACATTCCACGGCGCTTGCCCTTGATATTTATGTGATCCCACACATGCCACCAGTCAGCCACATATAACCTATACAATCGGGTGTTTTTGAATATTTCCAAATCCATGTGTTGCTACTGGTGACTCGCATCATAGTGAAGCTGATTATCGAAGTAAACGCATGTTTATATTTACCTGTCACTGAAAGCAGGTATCATTCATTATTCCCTGTTTCTAAATCGCTGGCCAACTTCGCAGCCGTGTACTGTGGGGGAGGAGAAATTTGTCACACATTGTAGCAGACAGATGGTATGAGAGGGCCTCGTTGAGGGATTATATTCCTGTATATATTTTTTTTTCTTTTTTCCCAAGGGCAACCAAATCATGTTTGTTCTTAAACAATTGCTGCAAAAAAAACATCTATTTTCCTGCATAATTCATCCAGAACATATTTCTAATAATAACTTATCCCCATTAGTAATATGTCATTGTCATATTTGTTTCTACATTCTTGTAACTTCACCTAATGTAGTGATTTTTGTTTTTCAGTAATAGAATTCTGACTGTCGTGATTGTTAGACCCTCAGCTGCTGTAATACTGCAACTCCTATTAATCTTCACTAGCCTTGCATCTGAGGGCAGTAGTTCTACAACAGCTGGGGATCTGTCATTTGGCCTCTGCTGCTACGTATTGGTTAAATTGGCGTCTATTATTTGTACATTTTAATTCTTTAACCTCAGTCTTTCGATGAATCTTCTTGCCTGTCTGAGCCTCACATTCCCTTGCATTGTTGAGACAAGCCTGACATTCTTCAGTCTTGTTGCGATCTGACATTGTGTTCCTAATCTTGTCGTTACATGATGCCTGACATTCGTCAGCAAGTCGGTCTCAAGGCTGAGGAGCATTCAGTAATCATGGCTGCATAATGGGTTGTTCTAAAGACTTTAATGTGATGCTTTTGTTCTGGATTGTATTATTTGATGAGTATCTAAAGAGAATGTGACAACATACACTCATTTTTAATAATGAGATGTTTCCGGCCCTTTTTCTTTGATATTTTATATTCGATTCTTTTGTCATCGCCTGAAAGTTTCACCGTTGACCTTGTTTAGAATACAAGCTGTTGAATTCATAGAAAAATAGAATGTGACGGCAGATCAGAAACATTCGGCCCATCTAGTCTGCCCAATTTTCTAAATACTTTGAAAACTACTGCTTTTCATCCTCACCCCCACCCCACACACACTGTCACACACTATTAACATTTTTATAATTCTGATTTACTGAATACCCCCGTCTGCTTGACGGTGGCATTGGTATTTGCAAATGGTATATTCTGGTATGGTGTATATAAAGCGAAAGATATTCTGGTACATGAGAGGCTGTATAATGTACCACGTGCATTAGCAGTGTAGAATTACGAATGTAGAAAACTTTAACATCGACACACAACCACTAATTGTTAAAGTAATACATCCAGATAAACTCCTATACAGACTTGCAACGTAGCAAGCTCACCTGCGAAAATACTTTAATAAAAATATAGGGTGGGTGGGAATCTACATTGCTTTGTTTAACGAAATGTCGGCCAACAGCAGGAAGAAAACTGTATGTAACAGCCATAACTTTGTAAGGACAAGGAATCGTCAGTGGCGTTAACCACTCATGCACTCCTGCCATATCACTCCCAGTCTAAATACTAATTGTATAATATGTAATATCACAATCATGCAGCTTCTCGTGTTCTACTTAAAATTCACAAAAAACTTACTGAGCCCCTGGGGGAAAATATAATATATTGATTTTATTGGTACATTGTAGAAGAAATAAAATTAATACTAAGCAAATGGAAAAATACATTACTTTATGTGATCACATGTTACATGTTTTGTGTCTGATTTATGCTTTGCTTTGGTACCAGTACCCACCATTGATGTACAGCATAGCCCCGGCAACCTGTATTGGCCTTGGATATGTTAAATTGGAGCTCGAATCACTATGTACTGCTCTTGTCTGTGTGGAAGGCGGCTGTGAGTGGCTGTAACCTCTCCTTTTCTAAAGTAATTGATATATAGGTCACAGTACTAAGCACTTAGATCTGCAAGTGGCATAATTTCTTGCTCAGTTTTCTGTTTACTTGATATGTACACATGCGTGTGGTTTTCTCTTGAATTTTTTGTTTACTATACGGCTTTGACTGCGTGGGGACCTGCCAAATCCAGTAGCCAGTTGGCTGTAAGTCACATAATGGCAGGAGCCATCTTTACAGTTCCTGTAGCTGCTGGCCAGATAGACTGTGTCCTAACAGATTTCTCTCTTAGCTTGCCGTTACCTCCCAAGCTTTCGGCTCCTGTAATTGGAGGATTCTGTGAAGCTCAGTTGTGTACTCTGCTACTTGGCACGGGAGCCACACATTACTTCATTCTTTTACGTGAGCGCTACAATGCACATAATCTCTACACAGATTGAAAAACACCTTGCTACTGGGGTCATGTAAGGTTTGGAAACCTAAAATAAAACCTTCCTAGTGAAATTAAGCCATTCCTTAGAGGCATTAAATTACGTAAAAGTCTTCCTGGTTCTTAAATTCAACCATTTTTTTTTTTTTCATATTATTTGATAATCTGATACCCCTTTAGCATTTCTCAATTGTGTCGCTTGGTAAAGTCGAATCGAAGTTATGTGTTACGATTTTTACATCTGCCAAGATAAAGTATATTCTGTGTAACATTGTATCCTGTGCAACAATGTCACTACTTATCGTAATAAATTCTAAGTACTTGTAGGGTGTGTGTTGCCATGGGAACCATTTAATTATTATCAAAGGATCACTATAGTGTCAGGAAAATAAACTTGTTTTCCTGACACTATATAACCCTTAGGTCCCTCCCCCCTCCTCGTGGCCCCCCTCCCGCTGGGCCGAAGGGGTTAAAACTCCTTCAGCTACTTACTTTAATCCAGCGCCGGGCTCCCTCGGCGCTGGTGACCCCTCCTCCCACTCCGACGTCAGCCCCCAAGTGGAGCGGAATGCGCCAGAGCCGCACGCGCTTTAAAAACGCCCATAGGAAAGCATTTCTCAATGCTTTCTTATGGACATTCTGCACGCTAAATGCGATTTTCGCATTCAGCGTTGCAGAAGCGCTTCTAGCGGCTGTCAGGAAGGCAACCACTAGAAGCCGAATTAACCCTGCAATGTACACATATCAGATTCTCTGAAACTGCTATGTTTACATCTGAAGGGTTAAAAGTTGGGGGACCTGGCACCCAGACCACTTCATTGAGTTTATAGTGATCCTTTAAATTGAACTGCTGGTTAGTGTTAAACTACATAGTTCATAAACCCAGAAACGTAACTACATAAATATAACCATACAGGAAGCTTTGTGTCTGCTGTCCTCTTGGGCCGTAGTGCTGTTCACCTTTTCTGATGAATAGGACTGTGTGAGTTGCAGAACTATGCACCCCATAAACCTGGGCTGATTGACTGATGGCAATGATTGATCGTTATCAGCTACATCCTAGTGTGATTAGAGTCGGGGGGATTTACAAAAGTGAGGATTCAAAGCAAATTTTAAATTTTTACGGTCAAAATAGCTGAAATGAAAGACATGTTAGCTATTCACTTTCACGTTAAAATGTTTACATTCGTAAAAACCCCCCGAAATAAATTGTTTTAGATATTTTTTTGTGGATTAGGTGTAAAAAGAAAAATGGCCAGCAATAGTTATGATTGTAATATCCCCCAACCTCTAAACAAATGTTTCCTAAAGTATGTAATCAAGAGATATGATGAGCACCTGGCCTCATTCGTGTTGGAATATATTTGGGTAAAGGGGAAGGGTAGGATTTAAAATGACCAGTTGCATACAGCCTGGTTTCATACTCGTACTACCATCACCTCTCTTTAGGTCGAATAAAGGTTTAAGGGCTACTCTAAGCACCATGACCACATCAGTGATTTAAAGTGGTTATATTGTTTGGAGTTAATTTGTGCTGAATATTGCTATGACCCCTCAAAATGAAAGTACCCCTCTTTTTTCCCATTTGAATGTCGGCAGGTATGGATTTGTATGTATATATTAAATGCTGTGAAACATACAGAGATTAACCCCTCTGAATCATTGGGACTTCATCCGCCAGCCCTGAACTATGGATGATATTTCACTGGCTGGCTGAGAGCGGGCACCTGGCACTCTCCACAAATGAATGGCGGCAGGATAGGAATCTAGCTCTGCAGAAACTGGATGCACACCACAGCCATTCAAAGAGGAGACCCGGCACCCAGCAGGACCCCTGTTAGAGAGCAAAGCGGCATGCCCCATTAACATGTAACAGGCCAGCGTACTCCTAGCACTATAACCACTTCAGGGAGTTGTACGGTGCTTCGCGTAAGCCTTTAATTATTTCTTATTAATTTTTAAAGCACCAACTAATCCTATAGCACTGTACAATAGATGTTCTAACAAACAAGTAGATTGGACGTACAGGAACAGAGCTTACAATATAATGGTTTCTATTATTGCCCTTGAATACATTGTTGCATAGCAGGTTTTTTTCACTGCAAATTTATATGCAGGAATAATATGCAAAATATATATAAAGCATGTGTATCCTATTTTCTTTATTTTACAGTCTTTCTGCTTTTTTTTTTCTTCCTAAATGTGAAGTATACTTGCATAGGTTTGTTGTTGTTAAAATCTTAATATTTGTATTTTCCCCTTTTATCTTCCAGTATATCCATTCCGCTGGAATCATCCACCGGGTGAGTAAAGCATTCTATTCCCTTTTTGGTACTAAAAGTCTGGGAATTTTCCAGCGCTGTTGCGGTTTAATTTTCATCTAGATTACATATTGCAAAAGTATATCTGAATAGACACAATTACAGTGACATCAGAAGCACTGCTGCCGCACTTATTATTTTGTAAAAGTCCCACTTCTTGGCAGTTCTGACGGTGTGGTTGACAGGACGAGTAGGCTGTAGCTGTAGCAGATTGTTTAACAGCCCACTGATGTTGGGACTCGAGGTTGCAACAGTCCCAATGTCCTCTCATATTCTCTGTGGACAGTGCTAGGTTTAGGGCCCATTGTGTTCAGACAGACATATTTGTAAATTCCAATTTGTTTCTGTACTAGATTAGTACCATTCAACGCTGATGTTCCATCAACGTATTTAAGACCCTGTGATCAGAACAGGAAGGAAAAATAAAACCGATGCTGTTGAATTCAATACACAGTTTTCTTTGAAGAAAAGTTAGCATCAATTTGTGTAGCATTCCCTTTACTTGCTATTATTTAATAAATACCATTTTCATGAGTGATATGAAGAAATTCTTCTAACTTCTTTTCTGGAACACCATGTTTTTAATAGAGGGTTAAATTGATAAACCTTGTAGCCGCTAGCTAAATGAATCCAGGCTGGTAGTCTTCACTGCCTTTCCTCCCACAGCCAGACACATGTTCGAATTGTTCATAGAACACAGTGTATTATAAATATTTATTGGCTACATCTGTCAGTCTCTCTGCTCCTTTAAACACTAACCAGTAAATACGAATTACCCCCAAAAGTCGCTTCCCCTCCGTATTTTGTTTGTATTATTCAATACGTTTTTACCCTGCTATGTGATGTGACAATGCACTGTTTTTGTAACACAAGGTAAACTGAAACTATACAGGGAAGCATTGTTACAGCTGGTAGGTAAGAATTGGGTGTGCATGGATGTGATCCATTGAAAGACACAGATGCTTTTAAGGCCGTCAATGCTTCCTGCATGGGCTTTGACATGAAAGGCTATGTGCACTGGTTTTAAAAACTCACATTAATGCTTGGAGAATGCTGGCAAACGCGCAAAATGCTGTGAAAATTCACAAGCCGAGAATAGCTGCATACCTCCCAAGAGTCTCTCTTGAAGACGTGCAATCCCTATTTTTGGCCCCAAGCCCTCTGTAAGTCTTCTTTAGAAGTCCCGTATTATCAGTGTGTCTGAGTGTATAGCACAGGTGAACTGCATTAAAACGCCAAACAATTTGTTCACAAATCAGTCCGTGTAAATTAGACACTTCATTCAGTTCCATAAATGGTTGTCCGTTAGTTATGTACTTCTCCTAAATTTTCCCAGAAGAATCTCACCCCTGGTCTCAACTCGTTCCTCGATCCCGCTAAATGATAGTACCCCGTCCTTTTAACCGTTTGAATGTCGGCAGGTATGGATTTGTATGTATATATTAAATGCTGTGAAAATGCATCTTCTAATGTCTTATGCGTTTTTCTGAACGGTTTGTATTGAGTGTATTCTGTATTATTAAGCGAGATTGGTTATGGCTGTTAAAGACTGACGTAATCACTGCGTGCAGCACCATTTCCCACTAACGTTTAACCTACAGAATGGTTTGAGAAGTTCTGAATTTATTTTATTTGTCTGTGTCTGTATAACTTTTTTCCCTCTGTCCTCTCAGCTGTTTCATTGAATTGTAGTGTTTGTAGTGAACTGAAAACCAATTAGCAAATTTTAAACTAACACACATTTTTTCTAAAGAACAATTTCAAAAGCTCTGCGTGTTTTTGCTTTACAATATGTGCAAAAGGTGTTTGAATTTTCCCTCTTATGCTGTGTAAACCTGTTTGTCAAGTTCTTGACATTATAATGAATAGGTTCATGTTTGTTAAAGGGCACCCAGACCACTTCAAGTCATTGACGGGATCTGGGCGCAGTGTCTCAGGTCCCTTAATCCTGCAGAGGTAATTAAAGTAATTTGGATAAACTGTAAATATATTGGAGGGTTAACTCCACCTCTAGATAGCCAGTAGAGGGACTTCTGAGTCAGGTCGTCTAACTGATGGTGGACGTCCCCACGCTATACATGAGGACATCCAGCGTCCCCCAAAACCCCGTAGGAAAACATTAGACAATGCTTTCCTACGGGGGAAATTCTAATGCAAGCGCGGCACTTGCCACACATGTGCATTAGGTGTCCCCGCCAACGTCCGTTGAGGAGTGGAGGCGGAGCCTGAACCAGCACCCCAGGACATTGGTGCTGGAATCAGATTAGTGACATGAGTTTGTAACCCTTTCTGCACCACTGGGGCCGGGGGCACTACGATTGCCTTTTACTATTCCTTCATTATGTGTTTGCTGGTAAGATATATGATGCTACGTGCAGGTTAGAAAGTTATAATTCGGAAAAAAAAAAGAAGAACCTTAAATGGACACTAGTCACCAGAACTTATACACTATACTCACAGTGTAGTGGTGTCTCTGCAAGCTGAGCACTGTAAGGGAAAAGGCAGTGTTTACATTGCTGCTCAGTAACCCCTTTAGTGGCAGTCACTCAGACCCAGTGTTCAGCACTGACATTCAGGGCGTCCTGGGCCACACATTAGATATGTGCACACATATATAGCGATTAACACTTTATATCTGTGCACTGCGGGCCCCCCGCTATCTGTATTCTGCAGGGAGCCCGCACGGCTTGCGAGACTTCTACAGAGCAGAGTAGCTGGGCAGTATATTTCAAGTGTGCTGGGCCCCCTGCAGAATACAGGTAGCGGGGGCTTCACCATGCCTCAGGACCTCGGGCTCCTGGGCTCTAGCCAATCTGATCTCCCCCCTCCATGGCCACAGGTGAGATACAGGGAGGGGGGGAATAAAACAATACTATTAATGGATGGGGGAAAAAAATACTGTAGGCTTTTCCCCCACATTTTGCAGCCCCATACATTTACACACACTATACACTAACATATACACACACTAACATATACACACACTATACAGTAACATATACACACACTATACACTAACATATACACACACTATACACTAACATTTACACACACTATTCACGGCCATTTACACACACTATTCACGGCCATTTACACACACTATTCACGGCCATTTACACACACTATACACTGACACACTACATCCACTACACAAACACACACTACATCCACTACACAAACACACACTACTTCCACTACACAAACACACACTGCAGTCACTACACACACTACTTCCTAACACACACTCTGCAGTACCAACAGTCACTACACACACTACATCCACTACACAAACACAGTCTGCAGTCACTATACACACATTAAATACTTACACAATCACACACTATGTAGTCACTATACACACATTAAATACTTACACAATCACACACTATGTAGTCACTATACACACACTTCATCGACTACACAAAGACACACTCTGCATCCACACACTGTATTCACTAAACACTACATCCACTACACACACTCTGCATTCACTACACACACTACATCCACTACACAAACACACACTCTGCATTCACTATACACATCAAATGTAATACACACAAACACTACATCCACTACACAAACACACATACACACTCTGCATTCACTATAAACACACATTACATCCACTACACAAACACACACTCTGCATCTAATAAACACCTCATACATTACACAAATGTACAATCTGCATCCACTATACACACTGCATCTGTTAAACACACACCGCATCCACTTAACACACGAACTCTGCATCCACTACACACATTCTACATCCACTATACACACACTAGAATCAGTACAGACTGCATCCCTGTGGGTGGACTCTGGGGGAGGGGGAGGCAGCACTGCATCCCTGTGGGCGGACTCTGGGGGGGAGGCATCACTGCATCCCTGTGGGCGGACTCGGGGGGGGGGGGGGCAGCACTTTGGGCGGACTCGGGTGCAGGCACCGGGGGGCCCAGACCTTGAGCTGTGTCAGGAGCCCCAAAATTTCTGATGGCAGCCCTGTTCAGCGCCTCCATGCAGCGTGTGGAGACGCTAAACCTTCCCTGAAGAGCTGCATTGATTCCGTGCATCTCCATGTATTGATGCTGATTGGTGCAGGGTGACCTATTGCTGCGCATGCGTAATAGCAGGATAGTGTTTGATTGGAGGCAGGGATAGCCACATCGAGTGAATTAAAAACGCCTTTCCTATACAATTGGATCAGGGCCGGTACCTAAATAGTTAAATAGACTATAGTTTCAGAAATAAATGTTTGTTTTCATATAGTGTTAATTTAAAACAAAATAACCCATCTAGTTGCTCCCGCAGCTCATTCACCCAGACAACCAGGCCAATTCCATTTTGCTCGGCTTGGCTTTGGCATGTTTTCATGTGATGCCTTTCTGCATCATGGGAATTGTAGTTCCCTAATGCAGTGTCCTTTTTAAAGTTGCAGTGCCAGAGAGCTCCAATGCACTGTCCCTATGAAGCTGACGTAGAATGTTTAGCAAAATCACTACATTTGTTTTGACAATCCTGCTAAAATAGATGCATAACTAGCACATAAAAGTGAAATAAATTGGTAATGTTTTCTACTGATTGATGATGGCGCATTACCTAAACATTTTTAGAACGGTGTATTCCTTTTTATTTAAATTTATTTGCTGCTTCTTTGCAGAAACTACAAGGGGTAAAGTATGACCGATTGTATACCTTCCCCTGTCTTGCAAGCCTTCTTAATTCGTCTGAAAAATTGGTCAAATGGAAAAAAAATTAAAAATTGTCAAGTGAAAAAAAAAATGTAACGGCAGACAATATCCGTTTATCATTGATCTATTATATCGCTCTCTATCTATCACATGGCCAAGTAACCTGCTTATAGGTAGTTTTAAACAAATCGGATTTGATATTTGGGAAGGCAAGCCTTTAGTATTGCAACCTGAAAAATCAAATATCTGCCACTAAATTGACACATTTGGGGAAATTCCTTTGTAATCAATAGCCAAATTCTCCACTTTGCATATGGCCTGGTTTTCAAATACAAAGTGCACCAAGTAGTAGTTTATACATTCATGGATAATAGCCAAATACAGAGCTTAGTGAATATCCTAGTGTCCTCCTTTAGCAGCT
This sequence comes from Pelobates fuscus, assembly GCF_036172605.1. Taxonomy (NCBI): domain Eukaryota; kingdom Metazoa; phylum Chordata; class Amphibia; order Anura; family Pelobatidae; genus Pelobates; species Pelobates fuscus. The sequence continues at coordinate 23,394,827 of NC_086319.1, read as the reverse complement.
ATAAGACAGGCTCCTGTAAAAGAACGTGGAGAGATTCCATACAAAGCTTTGCCCATCACTCACAATTTTGAGCAACACCTGTGTCTGCTTACATACAGGCAGGGTTTTATGTATTACTTTTCATAACAGCGCTAAGGTTATTACAATATAACGTTACATTATAACATGTGATTTATCATTTTACTATCTGAAATGTATATTCTTTTTAGTTCATTGATCCAATGATTATTTTGCTTTTCTAACCCTTTGGCTTCCGTATCTCTCCTTAGGTACCAAAATCCCTGTCCATCTTTTGAGCGTTACCTTATTTCACTATAGTTTGTGTATGCCTGCATCACAGGTCTCCGCCGCAATAAACTGTCTTGTGGTGTAGTAAATATGTAAATAGATTGTTTAATTTAATTGTATAACACGATTTTTTTTTTTAATAATTTACTTATACAGTTCAGTAAGAATGTCATGTAGTTGCCTAAAATGACCAGTAAAGTCACACGCATAAGCCACATCACCTTGCCGTACCTTTTTAAGTCCGTAGTGTCACTCTTGGGCTGGGTGAAATGTTAGCAGTTCGGGTTTTGTTTTTTTTAAAAGAATGCTGTAAATGAATACATCCCTTTGTTAGATTTCTAGTCTCAATCAATATCTGACATATACAATGTGTTTGTGTGTTTCTTTTCCTCTTTCATTGATGGCAATAGAAATTGGGTTTAGAGATTTACCTTGTTTTTTTTTTTCAGCCATTAGAAGACACAATATAATTCTCATTTCTTAAGGTTGTCGTTATGATTTTCTGTTAATGATACCATTTAATATGGGAATATTATCTGTCCTCAGGACTTGAAGCCTGGAAATCTTGCAGTAAATGAAGATTGTGAATTAAAGGTAAGTTGCATGTTTTTTTGTGCTCTGTTAATTAAAGGGTTATTATGAACCCACACAAGTTAGTAAGCATTAAGTTTCAGTTCAAACATCCCGCACAAGCTTTCTGGCCGTCCCTCCAAACTTGCCCTGTTTCTCCCTTCTGTCCAGATATACAGCTGCCAGCTGTACATGGCATGATTTGAGTTTTCTTGCCATAAAGCAGAGCTAAAAAAAAAAATGGAAAAAAAAAAAAAAAAAAGTTGCATGAGTTCTAATAATGAAACGTGCCACTCGCTTATCTCCAAATTGTTGTGCAATAAAATCCAAAGTGCAGGCAAAAAGTTTTCATTTGGAAACGTTCTGCAACACTTAAAGGGACGTGCATTAATTTGTGACAGCTGTGTCATTCCAAAGCTTTATCTTTGAATGAGACCGTTGCCTCACTGTGCAAGATGAAAAAAAGCAGGTAAATATGACCGGTTTCTGTTTTCTTATGCTTTCCACACCCACTCCAGGGGGAGGCACTGATCCCGCCAATCAGCGTCCTATCCCAAGGGATTTTGGAAAAGTTCATTGGGCATGTCTGATAGATTAACAAATTACCAGTTTGAAGATCTCTCCACCTTGCAACATCCTGACAGGGGGAGAAGAGAGGGAGTCTGATCAGTGTGATCATGCAGAGCAGGCTCCGGTGTCGGTATTCTCTGCACAATGATGCCGTGTTTGTCATTAGTGGACTGGTCTGAAACAGAGGTGGGGGTAAAAGGCTGAGTAGGCTGAAGAAACTTCCTTCGCTGAGAGGCGTGACAAACAGTGCAGTTTGACAAACTTTAGTATACTTTATGAACATTTATTTCATACTATTCGAGGTATAGTTATATTTGTTTAAAAGTGTTTGGTTTAAAAAAAGTGATGCATGTCCCTTTAAAGTCACAGGTTGCCTACAGTTTGCTGAAGTTGAAATGTGAATGAATAACCCTGTGAATGTATTAATATTGTTTTTGACAGTGAGCCAGTCGAAAGTACATCCAACCTCCTATTTTATTTTTTATTTTTTTAATGACTTATTGGCTTTGTTTGTAAGCGGTTTGATTACGTATATACACAAGCTTGAATTGGCAGAGTAGATAAATTAGGCAGACGTCGGTTTACTTGGATTTATGGAAAAGATGAATGAAATATTGGCAGTTAAGGGTTTTATTTATAAAAGTGTCACATAAGGAAACCAATAGATATTGCAGACACTTTATTGCGCTCTATGGGGACAGCTCCTTATATTACAGTTCTCCCAAAGTATTCAAAAAGGCAAATCACAACAAGCTTTTCTCAAAATAAAATCTTAGAATTTGTCATTCCACGATCAGAGCGATGTTTGTATTTATTTTAAACCATTCCAAGGTATTCTTGTTTTATATATTACTTCTTATCTGCTTGTCTGAGCCTCAAACTCCAAAATAAAATGTTCTACGGTTGGTTCAGAATGCGATGTCCTTGCTGTCACTGTCGCCTAGCAACACGCCTGCTCCCATTCTACGCAGCCACATTCGAAAGGCATGTATACAGATCGCTCACCTACATACACAGGCTAAAATTAGCCATCTGCTGCCGGAGTAATTAATAATTGGGAAGAAGTAGGAGCGCAGTAAATACTGTACCACTTTGCTAGAGCACAGACTGGGAATGGAGTTTAGCATGCTGTTTGTGTCTCACCAAGCAAGATCATGCATTTTTAATTGTTCTAAAAAATGGAATTGTTTCAAAAGTCTGTAAATCCACAAACACAGGGAATACATATTGGTTTATGCTACCTAAACTCTGTGCCGTTTGTTTGGAATGAACAAACTTTGCTGCGTCCCAACTGCTGTCCACTGAATTAAGATAAAGGTGGACAAGCTCACTTTTTTCTTTTTCTACATCAAAATAACTACTATAGAATTTCTCAGAAAAGAAAAAAGCCATTGACAATTGTCATTTCCATTCACTAAACCAGAAAGAGTGTTTGTGTGTGTGGGTGTCTAAACTTTTTTGGCAATCAGAGAAAATATTTGTAATGTGAAATAAGTGGTGTACTCTTGTCCAATTTGAAGTTCTGTTGTAATTACGATCGACAAGATTTTCTAGGTTTTATAGAAGTTAAAAGACTGTTGTGGTACAGGTTGATATGTCTAGCATTTAGACATTAAGCATTTAATAAGCCGTTTGCTTACCATGATTAAAGAGGCATTATGGAACCAAAGTGACCACAGGTTTTGTTGTGTTATGTAGTTAAGTGATCCCCATCCCATTCCTTAAGGATAATGGAATATAAAGGTAAATAAAGTATATCAAAAGTCACCTTGTCTGCTGCTTTATCAGTAGACCGCTCCCTCCAAATCGGAATTCACATCTGGTCTATAGGGGTCTGAATGCATTGCATAAACCCCTGTCCAAGTCTTTGCAAGGCAGGTGCTCTGGGCAATTGCTGCCTCTTGAGTTCAGTGCAAATAAGCTAACCAAACCAGGAAGTAACATGACCGGTTGTCTGATTGACAGTCAGTAGGTGTATCCAGGTTAGTTTATAAAAGTGTAAATTTCTTTTAGAAAATTCTCTTTCCAAAATGAAAAAAGGACAGACAGTTTTTCAGCAAGCAAAAATTATTTAGGGGTCAGTAGTGTCCTTTTAAGGGAGTATAGCCACAAATAAATGACATGGTATTCATTTATAGAATACTATGTTCCATCTGTCGCCCATTAATTATCCCTGTGATTGAGTATTGTGTTGGGTATTGAATACCTGTTGAGCAGAACCTTCATTTCAAGAATGGAGAGAATGTTTAAGTATTGTTGTTGCATTAAAAATACCTGATGTACATGCTACGGAATATTATTATAGCAGTTTTTGTTTCGTTTTTTTGTGTTGTTACTAAAAGGCCGAAAGAGTTTGAGCAATTCTAGTCATTATAAATTGCTAACTCATATTATTTTTATCTTCCAAGATGTTACATTTTAGTAGAAAATAAATTATACAATCTAATTAACGCTTCTATCGAGCTTCTCGCATTTTATATGCAAGATTTAGACCGGAATAGGTTTGAAACGACAGACTGTGAGTGACATCTACTGAAAATAATTGACCGATGCTCCGTGCCGTGCTAAGGCATATTGCAGACAACTTGTCATACTGAAACCGCTGCAAGATATTTGCAGCTTTACCAAATGTTACAAAATATGTTCTCCTGCCAAGAATGACATGCAGCCATTATATTGTGAAATCTACCACTGTCACAAGGCTATTCTATGCAGACTCTGCTCTCAAATAAGTATTTAAAACATGGGTGGGCAATGGGTAAACTCCCAACTGTTGTAAAAACTACAGCGGACGTGATATTTCTTTCTTTTTGGTAATCCTTGATGTACACATGGGAAGCTTTCTTTATACTGGGGGAATATTCTCGTATCTTCATTATTTGTACTATTCTTGTTGTGACTGGATAGAATTATTTGCCCTTTCAACATTTCTGCCTTGCTCCCGATGGACCTTCTGTGGTTGGAATCAAAATGTGAAATATGCACAGACCGTTCCATTTGCAGCAAAGTGCTAGCTTGTAACTCGTATCTTATGCATAATTTCTCTCTTCTCACTCTTCTGTTCTGACTTCAGATAACATGAAAAATAAAACATATTGAAATATAGAAGAAAAGCACGCAGGTCAATTCACTACAGCCCATTTGTTTATTGTTCGTGTTTGATATTATTATTTTTTTTATGAATTTTTTTTATATATCTAATTTTTTTGCATCAGTGCAAAGTTATGTCAAAATGCAATTTAATAACGGACATATCTTTGTTGTGATACCAATTATAAAAAGGCTCTGAATAGAGCAAAGTCCTTCCATTGGACACTATAAAACCGCAATGCGTTGTGAAAACAGGTCCCTTTTTTGCGCACATGCTATGTCTAGTGAAACCAGGTGTAAGGTGTCTCTCTAAGCAAGAGGCCCTAGACTAATTAACCCTTTCACAGTTGCAGTTGGGGGAGTTAAACTTGGGAAAACCATCAGAAGCTAGCTTGCAAACGTCGACTTCTGTTTAGCAGCTACAGAGTCTTTTCTGGCAGTTAGTAAAGTCCGAGCTGATGGCATTTGCTTTGTTATGGTGGTTCAGGTCCAAAGTGGTTCAGTGGGAAAAATTCCCCAAATCCTCATCCTTGGAGGGTTTTTTTTTTTGTTTTTTTTGGTCGAAGATTTTCATTTCCATTTAGCACACGTCCTTATTTCTTATCTTTTGATGCTACCTCTTTGTAGAATAAAAACAGATGTAAGGCTTGGGTGTATTTCAGCAGGCATGTTTTAGTTCTTTTTTTGTTTTGGGGGGTTTTATTAAGAGGAATTGTCCCTTCCCTGAGGAAGCCAAATAGCTTACTAAAAGTTTAATTTATTTTACATAACTTTGCCGGTCAACACTGGGCAAAGCATCCAAATTTAGGTAGTGCCGTACGCATGGCGCTGTACGGCACGGCTGAAGAAAACGCAGGGTGTTAGAGGCATCACTTGTCAACGAAATTGCCCAGAACATGGCTGTGCAGTGGAGGTAAATGTGTGTTGCATTTAAAGTTTGATTATTGAAACTTAAAGAAAGCAGACTATTGCATGCATTTCCTGTATGAATTATTTTCATTTGCATTGTAATATTAATTGTCCTGGAACACCGTGTTCACAGATTCTGGATTTCGGCCTGGCAAGGCACGCAGACAGTGAAATGACCGGCTACGTAGTAACCAGATGGTACAGGGCCCCAGAGGTCATATTGAATTGGATGCACTATACACAGACGGGTAAGGTTATACAGATCTTGTTGTTGTTGTTATTATTGCCATTTATATAGCGCCAACAGATTCTGTAGCGCTTTACGATATTATAAAGGGGGGATGTAACTCTAAATAGGACAATTACAAGAAAACTTACAGGAACAATAGGTTGAAGAGGACCCTGCTCAAACAAGCTTACAGTCCATAGGAGGTGGGGTAAAAGACACGTTAGGATATGCTTAGTGACAGATAACTGCCTTTAATAGTTACAGTTCATTGCTTGTTAATTAACACTGATTATATTTAATGGTCCGTTATTTGCACACCATGCCGTATATGAATTTGTTCGGTTCCGAGAGTTAAAGTGACACTCCAATCGCCATAACGACAAATGCTTCTTGCATGTGTTATGGAATGCTGGTACTTATAACTGCAACATGCTGCAAAGATCACTGTAGCTACAAGCCCCTCAGATGTCAAAGAAAAAAAGCTTACATCCTGCCCACCTTACAACTTCTACAGTGTGCCAATTGGACTACTGCATGCTGTATATATCCCTTTCGATAACAGGCTTCTAAAATAGCTTCATGTAAGCCCTGGCTGGGTAGGACTGTATGGGATATGCCAAGCTTGCATATCCATCTGTGGGAAAGCGAGGCTACTTCCTAGTCTTGGCAGAGTTTAGTAAAGGTGAAAGACGGCCCCTTCCATTTATTTATAGGTGAGGTATTAAAATATGCACACAAAAAACCCACTAAGCAAAAATTAAAATGAACAAAATAGAAAGTATTGACGTTGCTTTGCTGCAAATCCACCAAACCTTGCATCTTCTACAGTGAATGTGTCCCTATTTTTTGTGTGACTCCTGAACAAACCTACATTTCGGGTTTTTATGGGCACCACAGAGATTTGTAGGTGGTTTAGTTCAGCTTTATTTAGTAGAAAGTAAACTGCCAAACCACAATTACTTAAAATCCATGCTGCGCAGCCTCTCAGAAAATTACTGCTATATGTTATAACCCATGCAGATATATTACATTAGTAAATAAAATCTATTGGTGTGAGAGATAAAAGGAGTCGGCTTGTGGAGTAAAACATATATTAGATGTATAAAAAATAATGCAATAATCCAGCCCATCGTAATTATCTGTAACTGAACCAAACGTGTGTGGGTGCCAGGGGTGTCCATTTAAATGTCTTTTGTCGTTGGCATGCAAGGAAAATGATGTATAATTTTACATTTCTTAGGATCACATTATTGACTGATTATATCCTCTCTGCCATAACGAGCTTTTATCTGCCACATTGCATTATATTTAATAATTCTGATATTGTGATAAAACATTTACCTGCTAAATGTCGTGTTTTTTGTTCAAAACGCGCGACTTGTCAAATGCAGCACAAAGAATTCTTTGTAGATGTGCTGGAATGACTGAAATGGCTTGCTTATTGCTTTTTTATTAAGTAGGAATATTGTGTTGTAAGTTTAAGCAATTCCTGGTAATTATCGAACTGCAGGGAATATGAAAATAAAAGCTGCATAAAACAAACTTCAGAAGTATTTCTGGAGGAAACCATTGTGCAATCCCATCTGTGCACCCAAGACGCTAATAATTGTAAGTGCAATAATCCGTGTACAGTATGGATTTCTTGGTAAATCTGCATCTCAATTTGGCTGCTCTGTTATAACAGTGATTAACACAATAACAATTGTTACTGTAGCTTTTCAGTACTATTTATTCTGTGCGCTGAGTGCTGCTGTATACACAGTCTTTGTTGTACAATAATGGTATGTTTGAAAAGCGCTCTTCCGCTTGCTCTTCTGATTCCACTGCTATAAAGGCATGCAAAGGAAGATATTGTAAGTAAAACTGTGTGAACACAGCAGGAAGTACCGTACATCTCATGTACACAAATAAATAAGATGTGCACTTTCTCAGAACCTTCTTTTAGAGTGGTAGGAAATACGATGATTGTGTTAACCCATTAAGAGCCACAAGTGGTGTGTTTATCGTTATGTGACCCTCAAAGTCCCCTCTCAACAGAGATCTCCTTAATTCAGAGGGAAGTGATGACTAAATTTGACACTAAGCACTCCGATCTGTTCTTCTCAGTGAAGTGATCTGGGAGCAGTTGTCCTGTCATTGAAGCCCTGCTATGTAAAACATTGCCGTTTAGAAGAAACTATGTTTCTATTGCAAGGCAATCTTCCATGACACAGAGCTGCAACCGCTAGGAGAACCGTGTCAGGCTCCGTTCTTACTCCTTCTCTGAATGTGTCTCATAGAGAGTGTTCAGTTGGAGGAGTGAGACACTCGATTATCCCCAATGATCCAATATGAGGAGCACTAGATTGGGCAGGAAGACGAAGAGACGCCTGCTGGATAACTTTGCGGGAGGTGGAGCCGGCTGCTCTGCCAAGTGAGTCTCGGCACTGAAAAAAAAAGTTTGGAATTAAGGGGTTAAAAGAAAATTAATTTGCAAAATTCTTATGAAACAATAAAATATAACACACATTGTATTATGGTTAATTATTAAAAGAGCCTTTCTTCCTCATAAAGTGATCAAATACCCTGGATCCTTATCAAATTGGTAAACAATTGGTAGCTGCCTACTTGTAATTCTTAACAATAAGCGTCATGCACAGTTCTGTTACAGCAACCAGCGATGTATTTTATCAGCTGCACCAGGCATGGGATATCTTCATTCCAAGACAACAAACATTTTATAAAAATGTAAGCGAACATTCCATGTATGGAAGTAACTGTACTCATTGCAATGGTTATGGTGCAAGGAGCCTGCTAGAACTCATTACAGATGCACAATACACACACATCACTGTACCACAACCGCGTTGGAGCAACAATTCTTCCTTTGCCGTGCAAGTTTATATGTGTCCTGGCTATTCCTGACTAAAAAGTGCCAAGACTTACTATAACTTAGTTTAAATTCTTTAAATCTGAATTGATATTTGTTTAGAAATATGAAAATATATTATAAAACCAGATACATTCTCTTGCAAATATGGGATTTTCTTTTAATTGTTTTTTTTTTTTTTTCTTTCACTCTTTCTACTTTAGTTGATATCTGGTCTGTTGGCTGTATCATGGCTGAGATGTACACTGGACGACCGCTTTTTAAAGGAAATGATCGTATCCTTTTGTGATGTTTACATGCCTTTTCTGTCGAAGTGGTGATTCATATTTATATATTTGAATATTTTTCTACAAATCTTGATTTTTTTTATATACCTTAGGGTCGAAACGTCGATTTTTTTACACGTAATAAATTACTTCAAACAAGTCCTCTGGAGTGCTCTCCACACTTCCCTGCCTAGGGGTCTATGCATGTGCGTTCTTATGTTTGTGCCTTTGGTGCTTAGGTGGTGCCAGGGTGCGTGTATCTCCTAGGTGCGGTGCGCATATGTGTTTGTCTGGATTGTATTCCAGGTGCGATCTGTCATGCATAATGTTACCCCTGGTCTGAGTGGGATGGTTGGGGGGCCTTTGGGACGCCTTTTGTCTTCGTAGTGCCTTTTGTTTGTTGCGGGCCTTTTGTTTGTTGGGTAAGCGGGAGTAAATGTGTGGACCCCTTGTGGTCGGGGGTTGTGGTTGCGTTCTTTTGTGGGATACCTTGCATGTGTGAGTTTGATGTGGTAGCGATATGTAAGCAAAATAACGTAAACAGAATAACAAAGTAATACAATAGCGAAATAGCAGAGTAACTCTCGGCTGTAGTCTCTCATTTGTTGTATCAAAGTCCAGAGCAGGTTCAGGTATTCTGAGGTTGCTGGTTCTTCGCCATTTGGCCGGTTGAGGTGTTGGCTATTGTGTCCCAGGTAGTGGTTTGTGTGTCTTCTGCAGTGTGATGTTGTCCCAGTGCAGTCAAGAAGGCCGGGGCTCCCATCGGGGAGGTGAGGTTGTGGGTGGTCCCCGCGTGATGGACAAGTAAGGAGCCGGTGTTACCCCATCTGTATGGTATGTTGGCTTTGCGCAGGGCAGTTGTCACTGTGCCAAAAGATTTGCGTCTGAGTAATGTGGCCCTGGTTAAGTCTTGGAAAAACAATAGTTTTGCGCCTTCGAATTCTAGTGGCGTTTTGCCTTTCAGGGCAGTCATTATGTGAATCTTGTCGTGTATGGTAACACATCTTAAGATAACGTCCCTAGAGGTGTTAGGTGAAATGCGGACTGAGTTGGTTACTCTGTATATTCCATCCAGTGTAATTTTCTTCGCCACTGGGTGTGTCAGAATTGTCGACAGGAGGCGCCGCGTGTAGTGCGGCAGTTCTTCAGTGGTGATGGTGTTGGGTATGCCGCGGATCTTAATGTGTGTGCAGCGTTGTTTGTCTTCTAGGGACATTATTTGTGCTGCTAGTACATGTTGTTCCGTTTGCAGCTGTTGGACCGAGTCTTGCGAGGTGGTTATGTTGTTGTGGACTCTTGCTATGTCCAGTTCTGTGTTAGTGACTCTATCTGTAACCTGTTGCATGTCCCTTTTGATCAGGGCTACATCAGCGGCTAAAAGCTTCTGGATGTCTGCCAGGAGTGCTTTCAGGTCCCCTTTGGTGGTGGGGGCTGAGTCCTCTGGTGAGGTTGGGGGTATGGCTTGTCCCTCCTGGGGGTTCTGTATAGTTGGGGTCCCTCTTCCCTCTGTCTCCGGGGTGGGGGCCATGTTTGGTGGGGGGTCCGCATGTATTGGCGCGGCCGGCCCCGGTCTGAGCAGCATTTCCCCTATGTCCCTACCTTGGGAGCTGGCTCCGGCTGCAGGTTTGGGTGTGCGGCGGCCCATGTGTGGTGTGTCCAGCGGGGAGACTGCCTGGTAGTCGCGGCCTTCCCCATGTCTGCCGAAAAGCGCCTCTAGGTTGAGGATTGGCGCCGCGTGGTAGGCCGCGGTTTTGCGCCGCTGCCTAGGTTGCTTGGCGGCTTTGAAAAAAGGGCATCTGCCTGTTCGCCCCGTCGCTGTGAGTCTGGCTATGTGCCTTGTTTGGTCAGATGGTCCCTCTTTCGGGTGATATTAACAAGATTGCGGGCGGCGGTCCGGGAGCTGTGGAAAATGGCGTCTATACAGGTTGGTCGTCAGGCTCCGCCCTCGCACTTAGCGTATTTTTAGTACAAGATTTCGAGTTGTGGAAGTCAGTGGCCAGTGATGGATCGAACGTCCGCCTTGATTTTACGTTTCATGAACGTTTTATATTCCAAATGGTTGTTATAGACCAGCTGAAGCCGAAAGTAGATGCACAGTACTCAATCTTATTTAATGTTACTTAGAGAATCAATGTTCTGGGCTGGAGAAAGCTGCCATTGATATTTAAGTCTTACTGAGATTGTTTACCAGTTTAGTGCACTGCAAAGTGACTGTTCAATGATGTAAAAGCATTAACCATTGATCATCTGCAAATACACAGCCGGAAAGAATTCGGACCAAGCAGCTATAAATTTAGGTCTCGGGAAAGCCCAAATCATCTTAAGTTGAGGAAGGTGACCCAGAAGGGCATCCTTGAAGGTTTCTGCTGTGTTTTGGCACTGGATTATCCCCTGGGCAGTTTCTTTGGGGATGACCATTGAGCATTATCGTTTGTGTGTGTTATAGATGTTCATACAGAGTAAGTGTTTCTGTGCTGTGTGCTCAGTCCTTCTTTGTTTTTTGTTTTTTCATTGTTCAGGATGTATTAATTAAACACGAATGAGTCCCAGGATTTTTAACTCTAGACACTAAGAAATGATTGCAATATGTTATGAATTTAACCCAACCTTTAGATCTGGACCAGCTTACAGAAATTATGAAAATCACAGGAACACCTACTCAAGATTTCGTTCAGAAGCTGCAAAGCCCTGAAGTAGGTGTTTTTTTGACAGCTAATTAATCAACAAAACATAATGCGAACGGCAAGAATATATATACATGCATGTCTAGATTTGCCAGCACAGCACTATTGAGTTCGTGGACAGATGTTTTAGACTGTTGCACCTTTCCTTTCAAATTTCTGAAGCCTTAGAGGGCAAACCGGCATGGGCTAGTGATGCATTCCATGAAACGGTTAAAGAACACAATTTTTTACTTGTCCTCTGTGCGTAACAAGGTCATCAGAGAGACAACACTCCACTGTGTACATGTATACAATTGTATATCATTGTGAAAACTATACATGCTCATTGGACAAGAGTGATCCTTTATAGATCTTTTTCATTACCTAAATTGTATACACATCTTGAGCTTACTTAAGATAGATCCTTCAAATGTTTTAGAACTACAACTACCATGATGCTTTGTCATTCTGGGTATCTACCTTTTGGGCAATAATAGTAATATAGTCTAGGTAGGAGGTAGTAATGCTATATAGCTAATCATTCTAAAGAGTTCAGAAGTGGCTAAAATGTTGATCACTAACTATTGTTCACTTCTGTTTAGGGCCAGCAAAGCATCATGAGAGCATAGTTTTAAAGCCGAATGTTATCTAATTTTGGCCAATTACGGTTTTAATTAAGATTGGGGTATCCTCTCTGTGAGAGGGTTTTTTTGTTATGTTTTCTTTTTTTTTTTTCGTATGATTCACATTATGTTCTGTACGTGAAGACGAGTAATGAAACCTTTTTCATATGTAATTTATTTTTCTAGGCAAAAAGCTACATAAAGAGTCTCCCGAAGGTACAGAAGAAAGACTTCGGAGCATTGCTGAGATATGCAAACCCTCTGGGTAATATTTCTCACTATCTGTCCTTGAAGAGTTTTATTAAGATTTATACAGATTTACCCTATTCTTAGACTTTCTGGCTTTCATATTTGAATATAACAAGGCGTTGAGAGAGATACTGCAGGTAACCTGGCTTCTGTCTCACTTTTACACACTGCTTAGAAAATGCACATGCGCTTACACTCTAAGGAAGATGAGAGATTGGTTCTAAAAGGTCATGTAGGAGAACTTGAAGTTAAAGTTAATGGATAAATAATTTAAGGCGAATACTTTAAGGAAATACTTTAAAATCCCAGAAATTCTCACTTTAGTGAATAATTCTTAAAGTGAATTTTCAAATTAAGGCTAAAATAACCATATTCGAAAAATTCTGCAAATCCATTAGATTTCAGTTGGACTATTGCTTTGAAGTTGAAATTCACTTACATTTTAAGTTCTCAGTTGAGAATATAAGCCTGTTTGTGTGTTCAGCTTTGGTCTTTGCAGGAGGTCTGGTCTGATCTGCCTGTTCGTATTTACAGATTTTTACCGTTATTCTTCTGAATACAAGAAATAATATAAAACCAATAAATAATCCTTTGTAAATTGTGCAATAACCCACTTTTAATGCATTATTATTTATCAACATCATTTGTTTGTTGCGCTAAATATTGTATTATTTTTTGTGTATTCCTAAATCTGTTTTGTATTTTTACTTTTTGTGTTTACATTCAAATAACATTTTTGTACCAATTAAGAAGCAGAAAATAACTTGCAGAATGTGGGGGAAAAAAAAGATATTTGAATGCTTTAGTCACATCGGGCTAAATTGTAACTCTCTGATTACTGTGGTGAGTAACACCGTAGAGTTCCTGTCACCCTCCACCAGTAAGGTGGTAAGATTAGTGTAGAATGAACAAAGCAGGGTTTTACCATCAGCTGGTGGGAAATGTGTCCAATGATCGTAGAATGGTATCTGCTTATCCATATTGCTGTGAGTGATTAAATTGGTAATTTTATAAAAAAATTAAAGGAACACTAAAGAGTTGTGGGTGGGGGAGGGAAAAACTGTATTCATAACGCTTTAGCAGCCCTGTCCCTATGTAAAATCAGCCCCCACACACACACACACACACTTACCGTATAAAATAATAAAATTAATTTTTATTTCCCCTTTTCCAACTCTGAGGTTTCCTCGGTGCTGCTTACATCTCTGCGTCCCGCATCATCATCACGGAAGCATTGCCTCTAGAGAGGTCCAACCCAATGCTTCTCATAAAAGAGCACTGGGTATCCAGTGGGCATGCAAGGCGGGTGCCATGTGTGCACCCAAGTTACCCCATAGGAAAGCATTGAATCCATGCTTTACCATGGGAGCTTCCATGTCAGGTTACCAGGTTTAACTCAGGCCAGTGCCGCAGGAGCGGTATAACAGCCAGTAGAGGAGGACTTCCCTTTACATTGCAGGGTTACATGGACAGGACCACTGCACACAGACCACTTCATGGAGATGAAGTGGCCTGGGTGACTTTATAACCATTAAATTTGTTGTTCCCCAATTTTTATTTTCTCCTTCTCGCACTTTTAGCGGTAAACATTCTGGAGAAGATGCTGGTACTGGATGCAGAAAAGAGGATCACTGCTACAGAAGCACTTTGTCATCCTTACTTTGAACAGTTCCACGATGAGGATGATGAGACCGAAACAGATCCGTATGATGATTCCTTTGACAATTTGGATCTTCCCCTCGAGGAATGGAAGCGTAAGTCTACAAAGATGGACATTGTTGTGTCTATTTCCCAACTCTTGCATGTTGCTTTGTAAGAGCCTTTATTATAATCACAGTATTGTGTTTTCTTGTTCTTTTAAGTCAGACAAATTGAGTTTGTGATGTTTCACCAATCTTAAGATTTAAAGTAAACTGGTCTCCCCAAATTACTCTGTCTACTTCTCCCTTTTTAATGGGGTTCACAATTTTTTCCCAGTAGCTAATTTTTTTTGTTAACAATTCCCTTCTGTTTTTATGTTTCCTTTGATCAGGTCTCACCTATAAGGAGTTATGCAGCTTTAAATCGCCAGTTACTGAATCTAAAGAAACCTCCGTATAACGCCTCCCAGTACTGTCCAACACACAGAAAATGAACAATGGGAACTGGACTTTAAACCGGATAAAATCTATACCATCCACGTCTTAAGAATCATTTGTGTCTTTCGTTTTCATTGAATGGGGATCTTAGTGCCTTTTTTTTTTTTTTTTGCGTTTCGTCTCGCTTTTATGTGACCTTAGTGCTGCGGCAGAGTGTGTGCGCAAGGTGAAAACTTACCATGTATCCTACTCATATTATACTCTGACTCGAGAGTACAAGCCGAACAATCATGCCACTATATCACCAGAAGCCCAAACCCCTTTGTGATCATCGTTGGCAAACTTCCTTGTTATCGTGGTAATCCTTGTATCCATGTTGATCCTGAAGGGATTAAATTGATCTGAGAAGGTTTTCCAGGGTAATAACTGGTGCAAAGTTTGTTATATGTTGGTTTAGTAAGATTATGCCAATCATAGACTGGTCTGGACAGCCCTGCTCCATATTCAGGAAAATCTAACCATCTTCATACAACAAAACCTATGTCTACATCCAGATTACTGCGTGCACTGTTGCGTTACGTTAAATATTAAAAAGTGGTTATATTTGGCTTATTGATATCTGTTTGTACATGTGTGGGTTTTCTGAATTTGCAGTCTTAGCTGTAGGACATTTATTTTACAGTTGTGGGATTTATAATGCACTTGTGGAGAGAGTTTGATAAGGTGATCTTAATGTGCATTTGTATCTGAATTTCTAACCGTCAAATTTTTTTTACCATCTTTTATTGCTTTTCATCATTTTACTGAGACAGAGCATCAGGCGATTGCTGCTTTAATATAATGTAGGAAATGCATTGTGCATCAAAGCAAACCTGATCTGCAAGGTGAGGAGCAAATCTAGATGTATGGGGGTTGTTTATCAGATGTTCTGATTGTAAATTGAGGGTAGTTATAGTGGAATCCAGTAAAATGACTCTACCATTAATTCAGATTCGAGAATGTTTCCCCAGGGTTGGTTTACTACATATCCCCATTGAGCACGTATGGGCTTGTTCTTAAAGAATAATTTGAAGCTAATGTTCTAACAGTGTATCAGTCAACCGGAATATTCCATTGGTTTTCACGGTGATCGTTCGGGAATATTCCATTGGTTTCCATGGTGATTATTCCGGAATATTCCATTGGTTTTCACGGTGATCGTTCGGGAATATTCCATTGGTTTCCATGGTGATTATTCAGGAATATTCCATTGGTTTTCACGGTGATCGTTCGGGAATATTCCATTGGTTTCCATGGTGTTCTCTACTTTTTAAAACTTTGCCCCAGAATGGTTCTTTATTATGTAGAGTCCAGTCTGTGCAATGCACAAGTGCAAACCTCTCAAAAGTTTATTCACTTAAACATTGTTTGGGGAGAATAAACTAGGAAAAGGAAACGTTAAACTAAAATACCAAATTCAAGTTCTCCAACTCATTACCTTCCTCCCAAACTCTATTTCTATTTACATTTTGCTATAACCTTATCAATTCTCCTTACTACTTCAACAGTGTATTCCAAGGCATTGCCTTTGTAGCTGGTATAAAATCCCAGCCAACTGTTAGATGCATCCTCTTTAAGGTCTTTTTCTGCAAACCCAGTAGTTACGCTGTGTATCTGTCAGAAAATCCAAAGTGTAATTACAAGGTTTAACAAAATCCTGTATAACAAAGGATATAAAGCCATTCTAAAAAAAACTGCTTTGAAATGCTAGGTCTTTGAATTGTATAATGTATATGGGGCATGTATGTGTGTATTCAGCTGTATTGGGGAGGGAGTTTAATATGTTTTAATAAAATAATTTCATTAATTCAGGGAATGCTTAGACATTAAACTGCCTCTAAAGCTTCGAAAGATTCTGTGTAGCCATATTGCAAGAGAGGGGATTTATTTAAAAGGCAAAGTGTGAAACTAAGCCCCCTTATGTGTTCTTTAGCGATTTCCATTGCAATGTCTGACGGAACCCCAAAACTGAATGATAGAACTTTTTTTTAACTACTGAGCGAACAATCCCTCGCCACCTTAAGTGGGCTATTGCTACAGTTCAATTAAAGAAATGGAAAAACTAAATACACTACATTGTAAACAATATAAAATGATCTGCTGCTGATAATCGTGTTCCTCTAATATCTACATACTATGAATATTCCAGCATTTAAATGGAGTAGAAAATATTTATGAGCGTCTCAGCTATTTCTTTTATTACACGATTAGTTTACCGTCCCCTCCACTAATATTGGCACCCTTGGTACATAAGATCAACGAAAGCGGTGACAAATAGTCTTTAGTGTTAGCCTTCTGCTCTTTTGTTCAAAATAATACGTAAAATGATTCTGCTCTCATGAATATCAGACAAACACAACATATATATATATATCTCTTTTGCACAGAAACCAATATTTAATGTTTTGGGGATTGATGGAATCACAGGTCCCCTTTACAAGTGAGGAATGGTGAACGTAAATTGTGGATTTTCTTTGATCTATATCTATATACAGTGGCAATATTCATATAACCAGGGGTTCTGTATAGATTCTGATTACTGTGAGTACAGACTTATAAACTGGTATTGCATTAACATTTGCATGATGACCATGCGTTGCAACTCGTATAATAAAACGCTGCTTTTATTTTGTGAATGCATGTTTTGCACTGTATTTAGTTTTATAGTCCTAGTGACCGGCAGTTTAATTGATAGCAGGTGCTTGTTTTTCTCTATTTCGTGGCAAAACCTGATGTACATATTATGAACCTAAGTAAGAGTGAATACAAGCCTCTCTATTGATATTTTCTTTGATTACATATTGGTGGAAATGTTTTTAAAGCAACAACATAGCCTTTTACAACCTTTTTGGCAAAGGTGTGTGTGTATATTTTTACGTCCTGAAATATCGCTATTGTTGAAATCATTCTGCCTGCAAAGTGTATGAAGGCTTGTACATGCTACATTTCAACAAGCCAGACATAAAAGATACTCTCCAAGCACCATAACCACTGCTTGGAGTGTTACTTTAATATCAACTGTAGATCTGAAGTATATACAATTGACTGGTCGTTCCAGACCAATTTATGGTATAGCAAATGGCTCTGACCGTCGCAAGCAGCAACTTTTCTGGATTCTGGGTTATTTCACAGTAGAGATGGCAGCCAGCTTTCTAGGGATACCCCAAAATCTCCAAGCACGTATTTTGGTATTGGGTGGTGAGAAGCAGGAAGCCGATGCTCTTCCTATTGCTTTCCTTGAAATCTTTTTGTGTAGGTTGGTTCATTATTGCGAGTAGTGTTACCAATTGTGATTTGGGTCCCGAATAATCACTGTGATTTCCTTAGTCCCTGATCTTTCCCATAGGAAAAGCATTGGATTGGTTAAAATTGGCACGAGGGTGGGGCCAAATGCCGTTTTGGCCAATCAAGAGCTCCTCATAGAGATGCATTGAATCAATGCATCTCCATCAGGAAAATTCAGCTGAATGGCAGGGCTGCTTACTGTGCAGCACTGAGCCAGGAAGCACCTCCAGTAGCCATCTAAGTAGTGGCCACTTGGAGGTGTCCGTAGGGGCAATGTAAACACTGCCTTTTCTCTGAAAAGGTAGTGTTTTCATGACAATGCATGAAGGGAGCTATTATACTCACCACAATAACTACATTAAGCTGTATACTATACATTAAGATGTAGTTGTTCTGGTGACTATATAGATCAAAGAAACGTTTAACTTTAGTTTTACATGGATTGAAGCTGTGATGCTACTCATGGTGGAGGGTGGCAGTCAAGCCCAGGCATTGATTTGACTTATCTATATGACCCTGGCTTGGAACCGTTTTAAAGTATAATAAACATATACACACATACATGACCCAGAGCTGAATTGAAGTGCTGTACTCGGACATGATTGATGGGAGTGGCACTCTGGGGCTATGACCGGAAATGACAGCTGCCACCATAAAATGTTTATTTGCCCATAACTCATGTGTCAGACAAGGTGCACCATGTCTCTATAATCAAAGATATTACTAAATTAGTGTAAGTGACAGTTTGGCAATTCCGATCAATCTCCGTACATATTCTCACTGAGAAGGTGGGAACCCTATTGAAGATGTCTTCATGTATTAATCAAAGGCTGAAACAAAATGAAGAAGTGATGATGTACGAGCACCTTTATTCATGCACGTTTTCAATAAAGCGAGTCTCTCTCTCTCTCTCTCCAAGTTTTTGTTTGTATCTAAAGTTTAATAACCTTAAAGGAACACAGTACTGTTAGGAATACAAATGTGTATTCCAAATGCTATTGTTCTCCGCTGGCAGTTTTGGTACCTGGTCCCCACCTGCAGGTAGTAAAAATTAATGATTTTACTTGCCTTTCTCCCTCGCAGCCCTGGTCTACACTCTCCTGTCCCCGGGTGAGAACATAGAGATCATTGCTTTCTCGTAGAGGACTATACTCTGTTTTGTCTGTATGCAGAACGGCCATATTTCACTTGCAGGGCTAAAACAGGGGGGACATGAAACCCAGGCCGCTCCATTGAGATGTCCCTTTAAGTAATACATTGGTAAATATCTGCGTGTTTTGTTTTTTTTGTTTGTTTTTTTTGTTTTTTTTTAGCAGGCTGGTGCTTTCCTAGGATAAAATAAATAGTTTAACACTAATGAATAACTATCTTTATCCACGACAACATGAGAACCTGCGTAACAACTATTAAGACATGCAAGTCCAAACAGAAAATGTTAACTGGGGAAATACTTGGAAGTATTTGATAAAGAATTTTCCTTCCCCGCCAGATTGGCTTTAATTCTTAGTAATAGTGGCACTAATGTCAAATGTGGGGATATAAAGATCCTGTCAATGTACAGTGGTAGAAAGCGGACATTTGGTCAGACCTGCAGTATATGTCTTTAATGTATGGTGGAGCTTAGTGCTGAGATAGACTAACATTGATAGGTGTGTTAAGACAAGGGCCGTATAAAGGTCTTCTAGCATTGAGTGTTGTAAAAGGATACCAAGGGCTAGTGTGAGATGGTGTTGGGATACCAAGGGCTAGTGTGAGATGGTGTTGGAATGCCCAGGGCTAGTGTGAGATGGTGTTGGGATGCCCAGGGCTAGTGTGAGATGATGTTGGGATGCCCAGGGCTAGTGTGAGATGGTGTTGGGATACCAAGGGCTAGTGTGAGATGGTGTTGGAATGCCCAGGGCTAGTGTGAGATGGTGTTGGGATGCCCAGGGCTAGTGTGAGATGATGTTGGGATGCCCAGGGCTAGTGTGAGATGGTGTTGGAATGCCCAGGGCTAGTGTGAGATGGTTTTGGGATGCCCAGGGCTAGTGTGAGATGGTTTTGGAATGCCCAGGGCTAGTGTGAGATGATGTTGGGATGCCCAGGGCTAGTGTGAGATGGTGTTGGGATGCTCAGGGCTAGTGTGAGATGATGTTGGGATGCCCAGGGCTAGTGTGAGATGGTGTTGGGATGCCATGGGCTAGTGTGAGATGGTGTTGGGATGCCATGGGCTAGTTTGTGATGGTGTTGGGATGCCCAGGGCTAGTTTGAGATGGTGTTGGGATGCCATGGGCTAGTGTGAGATGATGTTGGGATGCCATGGGCTAGTGTGAGATGATGTTGGGATGCCATGGGCTAGTGTGAGATGGTGTTGGGATGCCATGGGCTAGTGTGAGATGGTGTTGGGATGCCATGGGCTAGTGTGAGATGGTGTTGGGATGCCATGGGCTAGTGTGAGATGGTGTTGTGATGCCATGGGCTAGTGTGAGATGGTGTTGGGATGCCATGGGCTAGTGTGAGATGGTGTTGGGATGCCCAGGGCTAGTTTGAGATGATGCTGGAATGCCATGGGCTAGTGTGATATGGTGTTGGGATGTCCAGGGCTAGTTTGAGATGGTGTTGGGATGCCATGGGCTAGTGTGAGATGGTGTTGGGATGCCCAGGCTAGTGTGAGATGGTATTGGGATGCCCAGGGCTAGTGTGAGATGGTTTTGGGATGCCCAGGGCTAGTGTGAGATGGTTTTGGGATGCTCAGGGCTAGTGTGAGATGGTTTTGGGATGCTCAGGGCTAGTGTGAGATGGTGTTGGGATGCCCAGGGCTAGTGTGAGATGGTGTTGGGATGCCCAGGGCTAGTGTGAGATGGTGTTGGGATGCCCAGGGCTATTGTGAGATGGTTTTGGGATGCCCAGGGCTATTGTGAGATGGTTTTGGGATGCCCAGGGCTAGTGTGAGATGGTTTTGGGATGCCCAGGGCTAGTGTGAGATGGTTTTGGGATGCCCAGGGCTAGTGTGAGATGGTTTTGGGATGCCCAGGGCTAGTGTGAGATGGTTTTGGGATGCCCAGGGCTAGTGTTAGAAGGAAAATGCTGTCTAGAGTTGCTGCCTATATTTCACGAATAGCCAAACAGTCTTTGTTTGGACCTTTAAACTCTAGAAGAGGGAATACATTGTCTCCTTCAAAGCCAATATTTCTTCCTGTCCATCTTGACATGTACAAGTGTGATTATGTCACCATAGGATGAAGTACAGAATGATTTAATGTGAAACAAACATCACGAAGAACTGCGCTGGACACTGACACCATTTTGGCTTTCATTCCATTTTTATTTTCATTTTTTGGGGGGAGGGGAGTATTAAAAATATAAGTGTCCTATTGCTGGTCACTCCATTCCTTCCATTAAGGAATCAAAGCAGGCCATTCCCCCTTTACATTTCCAGCCTTGTGTCCTACTGACAATGTAACATAAGGGTCAGGACTGAGTGCTCCTAGATAATGTAACATGCAGACGGAAGGTTAGTATAGAATCAACCTAGCAAGGTGAAACTGCTGCTTCATCAGTTCTTTGATTTTCAGAATCTAATATTGGTATTCTTTTAAAATGTATTGATGATTAACGCCATTTCACTTGAATTATTATGTCCTTTTTGTAAAGTTAGTATTCTATTCATCAATCTTACACAAAATGTTTCAAGAATCTGTGCTAAATTTTGCTTATTTTTCTTAAGCATTCATAACCACCAACGCAGTCTGAAGCCTTAAAAATGGCTTTGTACTTAAAGGGATATAAATGTAGCTTAATTAAGTTGTTTTGATGAATAGATCACGCCCCTGAAGTCTCTCTGCTCAAATCTTGCCATTTAAGAGTTTCAATCACTTTATTTCTGTCCATGCAGTCCCCTGGCTGTGACTATACTGTATTCTTGCTTTATAAATTTGTTTCATGCTCTGTAAAATTAACTTTAACCACACCCAAGAGGCTCCATAAGCTCTATCAAGCTATTAACAGAGCACTAGATACTTTCTAAATTAAAGACTGTGAAAGAAAGGAAGTGTAAACGTTATTAGATCTCTATTTACAGGAAGTGTTTAGGAAGGCTGTGTAAGTCACATGCAGGGAGGTGTGGCTAGGGCTGTATAAACAAAGGGATTTAACCCCTAAATGGCAAGAGTTAAGGTGTGAGACTGCAGGGGCAGAATCTATACACCCAAACTGCTTCATTAAGCTGAAGTCGTTTTGATGCCTATAATATCCCTTTAACCCTTTACAATCCAACAATTTATTTGCTAAACATCAAACAGTAGAGATCTGACAAACAAATAGTAACATTTAGGCTGCAATAACCTGGTGATGGCTATTGCTGTGTTGGAGAATTTTTCCACCTGGCCTAACAATCTTTGATTGGTGATTTATACTTTGCTTATTTTTTTTATTTTTTATTTTTTTTGCCCGTTTGAAATGTTGGTTTTAAATTGTAAAACAAAAGCCCTGATCACTTCAAGATTGTTTAGATTTTTTTTTCTTTCTTTCTGTGAATCTTTTCACGGGGAGGAGGAATTTATTACATTAATTATTTATTAAATTTATCCTTGTATATCTTTATCCCTGAACTTTTGCGTGCCTGGAGTTCAAAACATTTTAATAAATTGTTATATTTCATTTTATTATATTCATTACGAGAATGTGATCGCCCTATTGTACAGCTTCAAGTTAGATGAAGAGTCCTGTGCTTTACATGCAGATTTTATGTTGCTACCAATGGTTAACTGTCTACTTCAGGTTCTATATTGTTACGAATGTGAGGTGGCCAAAAGGTAGATCCTCCCATACAGAGAGCTGGCAAAGCATCGTGAGAGTGTTCTCCTACAGCTGAGGATCTTCCCCTGGGCTAATCCAAGATGTACTTTTGGGTTCTCGTGATATCCCAAAAGCAGTGTTTATTTTGAGGTTAAGAAGGAATTGCTTTGTCCTGGACCATTGGTGCTACAAAACTCAGGAATAATGTGACAGAGTTTGATGGCTTGCCTTAAGGAAATGAGTGTAAAATTAAAAAAGAAAAAATATAAATAAAAAAAGTGAAATAAACTTGCATGTACTTGCGTTGCAATAATAAACACATGTATTATTCAACCAGTAGTTTTGAGATTTTTTTTATTTTTTTTTATGTTTTCACGTCTGAGGTCTAAATATTTTTCTGTTGTGAAAATGTATCCTTTTATACAAAAAGCTGCTTAGCAACTGCAAACCTTGCTAGTAGGTATGGTAGGTTTGAAGCAACCACATGCATTCTTGATATTGTAGGTTTTGTCCATGAAAACACAATAGACTTAGAGCTATTGAGCTACTGGTAGGCTACGTGTGTGTGTAACAATTGCAATTTCTTCTAAAAGAGAGGGATAACACATACATATAGATTGCCTCAAGGGATGTAGCTGAACTTTATTTTATTTTTTTTTCCTCAAGCTTCAACATATATCGGCTATATGAAATCAAAGCAAAAATGCATTGAAACATTACTGACAATGTTGGCAGAAATTAGTGATAAAGTATTAAAATACTCCATGTGAAATAGCCTAGGTGGCTTTCCAGGTGGCTGTTTGGATCAACAGCAAAAACATATGTGAGGAAGGCTGAACTTGATGGACGCAAGTCTCTTTACAGCTATGTAACTATATAACTACAGTGGGACCTCGGTTTACAAATTTAATGCGTTCTCCGGGACGTTTCTTATTGCGAAAAATGTGTAAACCTAAACGTGGTGTCCCAAAGGAATGTATTGAAAACCAATGAATCCGTTCTGGAGGTCAGAAAAAATTCAAAATGAGCTGGCATGGGAACCAACCCACAATAAAAGGCATGCAAACGATGAAGCTCAGCTCCCTACCTTTCCACAGCTTGAGAAATGCACCAAAAAGTCCCAAAACAACAGCAAACTATTTCCAGAATGGCTCCAAAACTCGATGCAAAAGCCGCTCCAACACCTCCGCACTCGACGCCACATGCTACCCACAGGCTCCAGCATGCAGGGGGCGGTGCTATAAACCTCCCAGGTGCAATGCATCCTGGGGAAACTTGCTTTGTATTGCAAGACACATTTGTAAACCGAGGCATTATTTTCAATGGATTTTCATTTGTAAACACCGAGGCGTTTGTAAACCGAGGTCCCACTGTATATAAATGGGGTAATTTTAAAGTGGGGCTATGTTTCCAGTCCAAAGGGGGAGAGAGTGTCAGCAAATCTGTGAAAATTGAAAGATCATAGAAAACGAAAAAAATGAAATGAGCAGAACCTAAATTAAGCCATATATATTTCCTTTACAAAAAAAGTTGATTTGTGTTTTTTTTGTTTTTTTTTTTATAACAGAAAACAAGTCTTTTGGGTCAGGTCATTTGTTCACATAACTATTCGGTTCGTCTGAAATTCAGTAAATGTTCTTTAATTAATTTCATTCAACCTTTATTATCCATGAAAATGAATTCTGTTTTGTAAATAAATAAATATGTATATTTATATATATATATATATATATATATATATATATATATATATATATATATATTTATGTTCCCCCAAGAGCTTGTTACCTTCCCAAACTATATATCTAAGGGTTTTTCACTAAAGGGAGAATTCAAAATCCCCTTCTAATTTCAGATCAAAACAGGCGAATTTCTAATTTGGCCTAAAAATGACTTTGAATTCTCTCTGTAAACTTCTAAACTCTATTAATGGCATACGTTGCAAAGGGAATTTGTTTGCAATAAACACATTTAATTTGCCATTCTGCAAATTGTGTAAACACAATTTGGGGGTATGGCTGTATACAAGACAATCTGGTGTATATTGGTGTTGAAGAAAAGTTATGCAATTTATTCATATGAAATTATTTGAATATTTGCATAACAATCTGAAACAAAAAATTATATACAATTTTGTTTTTAAATGTATTTATTAATACACACGCACGCACATAATGTGTATTACACACTCATGCCGTAGCATTCTTCATCTTGTAGAGACAGAGATATTCTAAGTGGGGAGTTTTTAGAATAAGAGCAGGAGACAAGCTTTTTATTCGTCATCCGGGTGAAAAGGATGTATGGTGGGGAAGAGAGTGGACGCGAGAGTCTCCTTTACTAGAGGGGATATTCGCACAGTGTAGCTGTAGCCCTTGGTCGTGAATCCATGGAAAAGTGAAGTTAGATTTAAAAAAAACTTGCTATGGACTCCTACAATCAATCTGCATTAAAATTCTGTCACAGGTAGTCAAGCTTGGGCAGTTTAAATTCTAAAACTATTGTTTTCTCAATTAAATCTGGTGAGAGCTTTGAGCTCTGGGGATTGAAGATGTTGTTGGTAGCTGAGTAGACTCTCACGCAGAACAATTGTGGGTGGGCATGGCTGCATTTGTTGGGCAACAAACATGGCCACATCTGATTGCTTTGTTCCCAGTATTGCAGTTGTCAATAGTCAGAAGTAAAATACATGGCCTCTCTGGGCTTCCGTACATATATCATCAAGATTGTCAGGCAGACAAATTCCCCTGATGTGGATCTACTTGCTAAAAGGCAGGAATATGTCAATCAAAACAATCTACCTTAGAACAGTTTTCTTTTTCTCCTCTGGTTGAGTGTCTTTAGATAGGTGTGAATCTCCCTGGAGTTCCGAGGTATTTGTGTAGACTCCCATTAGATTATTGAGACAGTGGCATTCTGCAGACCTTACTGAAGGTTAATGTAGTCCTCCGGTGTAATATGCATGGAGGTGTGAGCTAAACTGTTCACCTTCTATGAAGTCAGCTGTAGCTCACTTTCTCAATACCAGCTTAACGGGACACTGTTGGCACCCAGACCACTTTAGCTAATTGAAGTAGTCTGAGTGCTGTGACTCTTTTGCCAATAGTGCTGCAATGTAAAACAGACAGCCACTAGAGGGATTCCTGAGTCCGTTACCAGACGCTGGACGTCCTCACGCTATGCATGAGGACCTCCAGCGTCAGATTTTCCCCACAGGAAAGCATTGAAAAAGGCTTTCCTATGGGGAGGTCTAATGCGCGAGCGGCCATTGCGGCGCTTGTGCATTAGGTCTCCCCCGCTGGCTGTGTTTGCTTTTGTATCACACAGCCGTGTTACAGTGCTGTCGCTCAACCCATGTGTTCCCTATTCAGGGTTAATCAGTGTGTAGTTTAGAAAATACCCCTCTCTGTCTTGTAGCTGAATCGGTAAGGTGGATTGTTAGTGTAGGACTCACCTAAGAAGTTTTTCCTTGTCGTGACTTAAATGGAGTGATATTAAAAAAACCTGCAGGTATTTAAGGGTGCATATGGATTTGGGATAGTGTGCACATCAAATAAAACATATAAGATTAACTAAATACTTTCCATACAAATAAAGTTCTGTACAAGCTGAGCTGTCCTTGTGGTTTTAAAGTGATGCCTGTAATGAAAATAATTAACTTACCTGAACTCGCTCCTATATACACACCATGTATCACAAAGATATATAGTGTATTTAATGTAAAATATATCCTGTTACAGCAGTACTTCATGGGTGTTACTCTTCGTGTAACTCCTGCCTCTGGTCCGTCCTCGCCTACGCTCCTCCTCCTCCAGTATTCTTTGATTTGCCTTTTTTGGGACTCGTCCCTAAGCAGGGCAAATCTTCTCAGGGACGTCAGCACTCGGACGGAGTGATGTCACGTCCCTACATTCCTTCACGCTCTAGCTGGCACTTGAAGCGTCGGCTGGGAAGTTTCCACAGCAA
This sequence comes from Pelobates fuscus, assembly GCF_036172605.1. Lineage (NCBI taxonomy): Eukaryota > Metazoa > Chordata > Amphibia > Anura > Pelobatidae > Pelobates > Pelobates fuscus. The sequence continues at coordinate 23,368,360 of NC_086319.1, read as the reverse complement.
CCACAGTGCATGAGCTGTGGTTGCTACGGGTGGAGAGCAGTGGGATCTCCTGTGGGAGGTTTTTTCTGCTCTCATTTGTTAGTCAATGCCTCGACACGCTCTGTAACTATATATGGAGAATCACTAGACTATTGCACAAAAAGATACAGCAACATATATATATATATATATATATATATATATATATATATATATATAGAAAACAGTGGCCCGGATCCTTTCCATTATGTTTACCAAGGATATCTAATTGATTACAAATTATGGGAAGCTGAAGAGTTTTTTTAGAGCCCTGTAGAGCCCTAGTTTACTAAACAATGAGCTGTGTCATTTTTTGTAAGTAATCAGTATTTTTAAAATTTTGTAAATACATAAAAATAAAATAAAAAAACAGCGCCTCCAACACATTCTTTTGGTATTACCACAAGAATGCGTCCAAAGGATTTCAGAATTGTAATCGCATGTGTGTGGCCAAATAAATTAGCTTTAAATTAATTTAAAAACATGACTTTAGTCCCTGGCCTTATCTTATAGTTAGGATAGCCTTATGCCTATCCCATGCATGTTTAAACTCCTTCACTGTGTTAACCTCTACCACTTCAGCTGGAAGGCTATTACATGCATCCACTACCCTCTCAGTAAAGTAATACTTCCTGATATTATTTTTAAACCTTTGTCCCTAATTTAAGACTATGTCCTCTTGTTGTGGTAGTTTTTCTTCTTTTAAAGGAACACTATAGTCACCTAAATTACTTTAGCTAAATAAAGCAGTTTTAGTGTATAGATCATTCCCCTGCAATTTCACTGCTCAATTCACTGTCATTTAGGAGTTAAATGACTCTGTTTCTGTTTATGCAGCCCTAGCCACACCTCCCCTGGCTATGATTGGCAGAGCCTGCATGAAAAAAAAATTGGTTTCACTTTCAAACAGATGTAATTTACCTTAAATAAGTGTATCTTAATCTCTAAATTGAACTTTAATCACATACAGGAGGCTCTTGCAGGGTCTAGCAAGCTATTAACATAGCAGGGGATAAGAAAATCTTAATTAAACAGAACTTGCAATAAAGATAGCCTAAATAGGGCTCTCTTTACAGGAAGTGTTTATGGAAGGCTGTGCAAGTCACATGCAGGGAGGTGTGACTAGGGTTCATAAACAAAGGGATTTAACTACTAAATGGCAGAGGATTGAGCATTGAGGCTACAGGGGCATGTTCTATACACCAAAACTGCTTCATTAAGCTAAAGTTGTTCAGGTGACTATAGTGTCCCTTTAAATATAGTCTCCTCCTTTACTGTGTTGATTCCCTTTAAATCTAAATAGCAAAAAGTTATTACCAAACATTTCCACAGCAATTCTGTTCAGTATTCAAGGGTTACCTCAAGCAACAAGGCAATTTTAGTGATTTGAAGTGGCCCAGGTGCCTTGACTCTTTATGTGCAGCATTTCACTTTGAAGCGCTGCACACACATACTTTAACCCTTTGGATTCCAGATTGTATCTCCACCTCTGGCAGCATCATAGGGGCATCATTAACCAGCCAGGAACAAAAATATATATATTTTTTGAGCTTTGTAGACCTAACACTATAGTGTTCCTTTAATGTTGCTCCATTATGAATTCCGTTGGCGTGATCATTATTGTGTTAACCAAACTTATACTTGGTATATAAGACAATACCTGTTTTATATACAGATGCTTTTTGTATGATGAGCTGTTCGCTATTCGCTGTTGCCATTAACAAGCAGTCTCTGTTACCTAACAGACACACATCCAAGTTCACGGGCAGCAAATGCTTAAAGCGACTGTCACTTTCAGGAGGGGAGATGACCACTTGGAAGGCAACAGTCAGGGGGAGGAGCTGGAAGGGTTAAATTCCTACTTGAGGCTCTCACTCATGACGGCTGCCATCTTTATCCTAATAGCCATCTTTGGCTCCTGGCAGTTTATCCACCAAGAACTGCGTCAATGTGAGACTCTGGCGCGTACACAAATGTAGTGTCTTTGTTGGCAAAATGTTAAAGTTGAAACTCAAAATGTTGCCATATAGAGACTGCCAGTTTTCAAACACTGTCCGACCCAAGGTGCATGTATACGGCTGGATATCTTGTCATAGACTACCGGTAGGGATGCGTTTCTCTCAAATCTTTTTCACATTTACTTAATTGAACGAAAAATCTATTTCCTTTTAATATTTGGTGAAAACGTTATTATATAAAAAAAATTATTTTGATGTTACAACTGTCCTTTAAAAAACTCTTTACAAGAACGGTGTGAAAGGGGCATGACAGAATCCATCATGGTCAACGGCAGGTCGTACTTCTGATGCTTAGAACAAGAAGATTAGACTACAGCAAACATGGACAGACGACTAACAAAAAATAACTTTTCTTAATTTACTAGAAGCTCCCAAGTTCCTCACGCAGTAGTGTGGAGGTGTAAGGTTGAGTAAGGTGGAAGTGTTTGGCTCGAATGTGTGGCCAAAAAATCTGTGAGAACTGTGATGCTATGGAGTGATCATGGATGAAAGCATCATCGGAATTCGCACAGTAAATCATTTAGGTAGAAATTGTCATACCAGGTCCTAAACAGGTGTATTTAATGTACATATGTAAAATAAATATATTGTATATTTATGCAAAAAGAGCCTCAAAGTGTAGATACAACAGCTGGCTGTATATGTATAATCCGGTGAGGTAGCTAAGTTGGTAAATTCTTGGACTACAAAGCCTGTTCAAAAATCTAAGGTCACAGGGTAAACTCAGTCCTTCATCCTTCCTAGGTCAATAAAATGACTACCATCAATTGGGTAATAATATTACTATTCAACTACCGATTTGGTTAATTCTGAGAGCGTGCGCTGAAAAGGGCTTTGAGTCCCACTGGGAGAAAGGCGTTATATAAATGCAAGTTATTATTATTATATGTAATGCACAAAATGTTCCATGGGACAGTTTCAGTCATTCAAATTGATTATAGTCTTCGAGGATAGGGGGTGGTTATGACAAGCAGGATCCACAGAAGATGCACGAGAAGCGGTATAAAGGCATATGTAGGCATTAAAAATAATACGAAAAAAAGCTATAACACAAGAAATCTTATTTTCAATAAGAACATAAAGTTACAGGGTTTTTTTTCCAATTGTGTCATTTTGGATAGCACCGACTAAGATGACAAGTTACAGAGAATTCAAAGTGAATTCAAAGTCATTTTTAGGCCAAATTAGAAATTCGCCTGTTTTGATCTGAAATTAGAAGGTAATTTTGAATTCCTGACAAGTCTCCCTTTAGTGAATAACCCTTAGATATATCGTTTGGGAAGGTAACAAGCTCTTGGGGCAACATAAAAATAAGTAAATTGGTTTAGTTATTAAAGGGTCCCTATAGTCACCAGAATCACTACAGCTTAATGTGACTCAGTGACTACTAAAAAAGACTGGACATACCCTATTTTGAATACCCTGGATTGTCTTCTTTTACAAATGGTATGTCAAGATGGGGTCATTTTCATTCCTGGGATGCCATACGGTCTCAAAGGCAACACAGACCCAGCAAACCAATCTGGAAAATGTCTATGTGTAAAAGCCGAAATGGGAAAGCCCTATATTTAACCCTGTAACTTTCCAAAACACCATGAAACCGGAACATGAGGGGCATCATTGTACTTGTGGGATATCACAGCATACAAAACGTGTGTTTTATTGCAGTAGAGCCAACAGTATTATGACATTCACAGTTAAAATACCATGCAAAAGTTGGAAAATAATACATCTCTATGTTTCTCACACTTTATAAGATTCTAATCATATTAAATTGTGCTCCATTTATAAATATTTGATTTGAACGGAACGCTCTATTTCCCCTGAACAAAATGATATGTAATAAGTGTGGGTGCACTTAATAAAAAGGTAAATTATAGTTGAACATATAGCTTCAAATTTGAGACCGTTTGTTTTGGTCAGAACTTGTACAATTGCCTCCGTCCTTAAGGTGTTAAATTACAGCATTTTGTTTAGAACATTATTCTGTTGTCAATAGAGACAAATGAACATTCATTTGGATTCCTTCACAATGGAATTAGAATTGATTTAATGTGTTTTTTTTTGTAATTATTATTATTATTTTTTTTTTTTTAATAATTACAAAAACAAATTGTGATTTTACAGAATCGTATTACATTTGCAACTGGGTTAACCTAAGCTCTCTCGGATTATAGAAAATTATCTCTGCAAAGTAGTGGCTCAGTGTGCGCTATGGATGTATTCCGTTCTGTCTCCATGGTTACAGAGTATAATAGTTAATGCTGCCTTACTCTGCCCCCACTAATGTTTCACCTTGATAGTTTGTTCCAGCATCTCCAAGCGAACTCAAATGTGTGCACAGTCTTATTTGATATAATCTGTAGTTTTATGAATGTCCATTACACTTACCAAGCTTTATATTATTTGTTGGATCATCAAAGGGCCAAGGTCTTCAAGTATATTTCGCTTATATGAGTGAATAATACATTTGTTTTATTTTTTCCTATTTATTTAAAGGGACATTCTACGCACCAAAAGCACTGCATAGTCAAATAGTGATTTCAGGTTCATAGATGCTGTCCCTTTTCTGAGAAAGGGCAAGGTTTAGCGTTGGCTGAGAACATACCTGTATCGGCTTTCAGGCATACAGCTACAAGAGGTGCCTCGTTCTTAAATCCTTAGATTTTTAAAGGACTTCTCGTTTGGGGTTGTCACACAGAGATGATGATGCTGCATGCCGCTAAGACTTCTAACAATGCAGTAGATTGGTGGAGCTCTGTTGCTGCATAAAGGGTATAGGTCTTCAAGGAGCATTTAATTTGGACCTGGCTTGCTGATCTCATAATTTGCTACTAAACTAAAAGATGAATATTCGAAAGGCTAAGCATAAATAGATGTAATTTTAATTTAAGTGTTCCTTTGAGAAGTACACATTACTTTACATTTCTTTCTAATATATATTATCTAATATTAATGGAGCACTCCAGGCACCAAAACAACGTCATCTAAATGAAGTTGTTATGGTGGCAGGAGGCCCCCCGGGGACACTCTTGCCTCAAGGGGTTAAACTGTTCCCAAATGGTTTAACCCCAAAGTGAGCCTCCAGCGCCGATCTCTTACCTCAAGGGGTTAAACTGTCCTCAAACTGTTTAACCCCTTGAGTTAAGAGTGGAAAAGGGGCCTCCATGCACGATAAGGCACCAGAACACTGTAATTTTTATGAAGTTGTTATGGTGCCTAAACTGTCCCTTTAATACGTGTGTTTTTCATTGGAAATTGTTTTTCTCTATTTAATAAGAAAAAAAGATTTAGGTACGTCATAACTATTAAATATAAACACTTACCACTGAATTGTAGTGAATTAAAATCAATTCAAAAAAGCTGATTGGGAAAAATTCGCTTGGCTAAATGTTTCTATCCTGTTTTCAATTCACCACAATAGGGTGTGTAGCAAATAAAACATAGCGTGGAACTTGGGATTTAAACCAATACACATTGTATGGAAATACCAGACCAGGGAAGTTATGTTATATGTTTTTTGTTGTCAGAGTATGAATGTTCGTAAACATGCCAAAATCGGAATTTTGTGATTATTTAAAGCTTTGTGTGGGCTGAGCATTCAATAAATAATGCACCATTAAACAGAGCCCTTATGGAATACCTCGTATAAACATTTTATCTTTAGAAATTGAGTGTTTTCTTTTTTTATGTACAGAAAGTGCACAAAGTGGAAAAAAAAATGAAATGAAGACGGTTTTGTGAACAATAAAATTTAATGTAATGTACCCACCGAATATCTGTTCACCTCATAGTACCGAGTCAGATCAGGACTGGCATTAGGAGTGTTAGCGATAGGCAGCACAAAATGTTCATAGAACTCCCCAACTGGCATTGTGCTACAGGGGGGCGTTGTACTATAGGGGGGCACACCAGGGGAATTTTTTTTGGCATTTTTCAATCACAGCGGCCCCCTGAGAGGGGGGCGGGGCCAGAAAGTGTGTGTTTTGTCATCACTAAGGACAAGCACACCCCCTTTCAAAGTGAGCATGTTAGTTCAATGCACAGAGCCATGCTGAAGAGCTCTAGCATGAGAAAAAGGCCCTGTATTTGGTCTGCGCAGCGCAAGCAAATTTAATAACATGCTTGCGCTGTGTTTGCTTTTCACTTGTCTCGGGTGTCTCAGTAAGTGGGATACCAGAGGACAAAAGGGCCAGGAAAGCGTATCGTGCTAGGGGCTGTAGAGAGTGTGTGTATAGGGGGTATAGTGTGTATTGGGGATGTAGCAAGTGTGTGCATGCCGGCTGTAGTGTGTGTAAGGGTTGTAGAGAGTGTGTGTTTAGAGAATGTAGCATGTGTTTGTTAACAAGGAATGTAGTGTGTGCATAGGGGATCCAGAGTTTGTATGTCAGGAATGTAGTGTGTGTAGGTGGTGCAGTGTGTGTGTGTGTAGGGGATCTCGTGTGTAAAGGACCCAGAGTGTGTATAGGAGATTGTGTGTGTGTAGAGGATTTAGAGTGTATATAGGGATCTACTGTGTGTATGTGTGTGTAGATTAGATGATCCAGAGTTGGGTAAGGGATCTAGCGTGGAGCGTAATGTAGGTAGTGGTGCAGTGTGAGGGGTGCTATAGTGTGTGTGTGTGTATATAAATATATATATATATATATATATATATATTTATCCAAATATATATGTATATGTGCGGGTCACAGTGTATTAGGTGTGCTGTGTACAGCATGTGTGTGTAAGGGTCACTGTGTGTGAGGGGTGCAGCGTGTTGGGTGTGCTGTGTGCAGCATGTGTGTGTGAGGGGTGCAGTGTGTTGTTTGAGGGGTGCAGTGTGTTGTGTGTGAAGGGTGCAGCATGTGTGTGTGAGGGGTGCAGTGTGTTGTGTGTGAGGGGTGCAGCATGTGTGTGAGGGTGTTCTTACCATCACATTCTTTGTGTCTAATTATCTTTTTTAATTCACTGAGGGTTATTTTATATGATATATATGTGTGTGTGTGTCTGAGAGTACTGTGTGTGTGCGAGGGTGCTGTGTGTTTTAGCTTGCTGTGTGTGCGTGAGGGCGCTGTGTGGGTAAGTGTGCTGTGTGAGGGTGCTGTGTGTTTGTCTAAAGGTGCTGTATTTGTGAGTGTGCTGTCTGTTCGAGCATGCTGTGTGTTTGAGCATGCTGTGTGTGTGTGAGGGTGCCGTGTGGGTAAGTGTGCTGTTAGTGTGAGTGTGCTGTGTTTGAGGGTGATGTGTGTGTCTGAGGGTGAGGTTAGTGTGCTGTGTATGTGTCTAACGGTGCTGTGTGTGTCTAATGGTGCTGTGTGTGTCTGAGGGTTGCTGTGTGGGTGTGTGAATATGTCTGGAGGGATTGTGTGTGTGTGGGGGGGGGGGCAAGGTGTAAATGTATAATTCTTTTTTTTAATTATTATTATTATGATTAAAGAAAATGTGGGATAAAAACAGATTATTATGTGGGATAAAAACAGATTTTTAGAAATAGGGGTTAAATAAAAAAATATTAAAAATAATTAACTTCATATCCCCCCCCCCTCCCTTCTTATTTTTAGCTTGGGAGGGGGGGAGCCGTGCGTCCATGGAGGAGTCCCTGGTGGTGCTGTCCCATGCTGCAGTCCCTGGTGGTCCTAGTGGTGAGTGAACTCTACCCTGCAGTTCCTGGGGTAGAGTTCACTCTTGCGAGATCTGGACGTTGTCGCGTTACCGCGGCAACGCTCCGACCTCGCGAGAGGAACCCGGCGGAGCTGCAGGGTAGCGTTACGCCAGTCCTCTCCTCCCTCCCCAGCCGGCATAGCAGTGTTACAGTGCCTCTGGGCCGGTGAGGGAGATCTTTGATCTCCCCACCGGCCCATGGAGGCACACACCAGGGCCGGCACACTGATAGTGTCGGCCCTGCATGGGACGGCCAGGGAGATCCTGTGATCTCCCCTGCTGACCTCGGCCCCTGGCCATTGCGGCCCACCGGGCATTTGCCCGGTATGCCCGATGGCCAGTCCGGGCCTGGGGCACACCCATCCCTACAAGTACACTTGCTGAGCAGCCACTGCTCCTCGCTGTGCTCTGCCCCTCTGTGTAGCCTAATCACTGTAAACCCACCACGACTACTGTTCCTCATATGCCATACCTACATACATTTAAAGGGCAGGGTACGCATGGCAACTTTTGGCCTGGGGGCAAGTACGAACAAGTATTTTTTTCAGGGGACACTCCACTGCCCAAATACAATATAAATACAAATCACTGTTTAGTAAGTGTACTCCAAATTAAATCTGGCATGTAATTAATTATGTATTTTTTTCATTAGGGTATATCTAAAAACAGCGTGCAAAACCTGCAGTTCTCTTGTCTGCAGCGTTTGCAAGACCTCCTCTTCTAACCCCACCCATACTTTCTGTGGCTGTCCAATCACAGGCTTCCCAATGCAGCTCAATGAGAAGTCTTTGCAAGGCAGGTGCTCTGGGCAATTACTGCCTCTTGAGTCCAGCTGCATTGAGCTAACAAAACCAGGAAGTAACAGACCCCAGGCACCATGACCACTTCAAGTCATTGCGAGGTATATAGTGCAGATTGATGTGAAAAAAGAATAATAATTTAAACAATTGTAATATAAAGCCGTCACATAAAAAAGTGAAAAATAAGGGGTCTGAATACTTTCTCAATGCACTACATAATTAATTTTAGTTAGCTAGTAGCGGGTGTTAACATAAAGGACATGAGCAGAGATGTTAACAAAATACGTGTCTCCTTTACAATGCTTACAGCTCCCCAGGTCTGTCTGTGTTACAGCAGGGTGCGCCCCTCTCCCTACCCAGACCCTCTATTAAATACGTCCCACTCACAGTCAGTGCTATAAGGCTTGTTTCCCCAAACAGCTCGGTCTGCTGTAGTTGCTGCATTGCAGAGAAGGATAACGCCTTGCACGTTTGTGTGATATATGATGCCTTATACTTTTACACTTGAAAAAAAACAAACATTTGACATTCACTTATTTACTTGTGCAGTACTCGTTAGAGCCTGAGGTTTTGAGGTCATATCATCTCTCTCCATCTCTATTATTCTCAGTTACATTTGTTTGCCATAACTAAATGACTTTAAGTTACGGTTTATGAGATAACAATTTGCAGTACTGTGAAATAGCGCCACTTGGAGGTCTCTTTACCCAACTGCAAGCTTTGATAATTTGCAGGAAAACAGTAAATACTAAAAGGAATACAAAATATATAATCGCTGGGACTAAGTCGGTGAGACAATGCTGCGTTATTTTTTTTGTTTCAAGCTTTTTTTGTGGAAATTATGATGAAACAGACATTAAAGTTTCATGAAGATACAAGCTCTGCATTAAATACATTTTCAAAGGAAAAGCAGACAAACTCTGCAAAGTCATAGAGTAAAATTTACACTATACTGTAAACTGATAAAATAAAAATGCACATAGAGTTTGTTTAAACCATTGTTTCATAATAGTCACGTCTTTTTAACAACTTTATCACATTGCAGTTGCACATAGAAAGTATTTTTCTTATTCAGAGAATTTAGCACAAAAGTTCTCTTTCTGTACTTGTCCTAATTTCTCAGAATAAGAAAAAGACTTTGTAATTGAGGACTAGTGATGTCGCGAACATAAAATTTTCCGTTCGCAAACGGCGAACTCGAACTTCCGCAAATGTTCGCGAACGGGCGAACCCGGCGAACCGCCATAGACTTCAATAGGCAGGCGAATTTTAAAACCCACAGGGACTCTTTCTGGCCACAATAGTGATGGAAAAGTTGTTTCAAGGGGACTAACACCTGGACTGTGGCATGCCGGAGGGGGATCCATGGCAAAACTCCCATGGAAAATTACATAGTTGATGCAGAGTCTGGTTTTAATCCATAAAGGGCAGAAATCACCTAACATTCCTAAATTGTTTGGAATAACGTGCTTTAAAACATCAGGTATGATGTTGTATCGATCAGGTAGTGTAAGGGTTACGCCCACTTCACAGTGACAGACCAAACTCCCCGTTTAACGCACCGCAAACAACCGCAAACAGTCCATTTGCAAGGTTGGATACCAAGCTAGCCATGTCCCGTTCCTTGTCCTCACTGATGTCATTGAAGATCTCTTCCTCCACCCAGCCACGTACAACACCAAGGGTCCCCAAAAGGTGACAACAAGCCCCCCTGTATTTTTTTTTTTTTAAATGTACACTACTGTTACACCAGATATGAGTTGCACTAGTGTGACACTGTGCCCTGGCAGGCCCTGAAATGCACACGTGTGAAGGAAACTGACTGCTATTATTTCCCAGTCAAATTTCTAGTTTTTTTTTTTTTTTTTGTCAATCATTTTTTATTGATGTACAGAATCGCATGGGGTACAGAAAGAAGATTGGGATACAGTACAGATTATACATAGCAGGTGTAGTCTAGTACATTGCATATCAACCCCAGTCTCTCATAGATCATATAATGCAATAAACATGTGGAGCTAAAACGCAGTAATATGTCTTAATATTGAGTTCGGCCGATCTCTCGGTTGAGGGATTATTTAGCTGTTCGTTATCCTAGGTTCTTTCTTTTTTCTTTTATGTTCTCCTATGTTAGTGTCTTTCCTTCCCCTCTCCTCCCACTCTCACCTCTCCCCTCTCCCTCTCACTCCCCTCCCATATCCACTCCCCCCCTCAGCTTCCTCCTCCTCCATGCCCCCTCTCCCTTCCATAGAAAGTGCCATCCCTGTGGAGTAATGCGTTCATGTGTGGTAGTGACCGAGGCCGTGTGTGCAGGGGTAGATTTTTTTCGTTCAGGTGATTAGTGAGCAGCTTGTGTGTAGGACTAGTGTTCCTCCCCGTGATCTAACCCCTCCCCTCCCCCCCCCCCTCTTGGGGGGGAGGGGGGGAGGGGATGCCGCTCCTCCGACCGTTCCGGCAAGAGTGCACCCATGATGAGAGATCTCGCCACGGCCCGAGCGTGCCACTGGTGAGGAGCGTCGTCAGGTGTATGTGGGTGACGACTGGGACGTGTCAAGGCCGTCCCCTGGTGCGTGTCACTACAGGGCTGTGTGCGTGTTAGGTCCAGGGCGATTACCCGATAAGTTACTGTCGCTCGTCCCAGTCGTCCATCCCAGGTGTCCCCACCGGGTGCACCCTGTCCCCACCGCACGGATCACATTTTCACGTCTGCTCAGGTCATGAGCTCCCCTCTCGCTCCATATCTCCGTCTCGGCTCCACCGGGCTCCTATCCCTCCAATCGTGGGGGGGGGGGGGGGCTGGGAAGCGGGGTGGGTGAGCGGGGCCACAGAGGAGGGAGAAAAAAAAAAAAAGGGGGGGGGGGAAAGGAGGAAAAAGAGGAAGAAAAATATGGTGTCTCCCTAGATCTTGACGTCTAGGCGGTAGCCGTCCCTGCGGCCATGTTCTGCCTCTGGGCCATGAAGGTACACCAGGGGAGCCACGTGATGGCGCATTTGTCTCCTGTTCCGTGTAGCGATGCCGTAAGGGATTCCATACTATATATATCTTCTACCCTGGTCATCCACTGTTCCACTGTCGGCGACTCCGTCGAGCGCCATTTAAGTGGGATGAGAGACTTGGCTGCATTAAGCAGATGTTTGGTGAGGGAGCGTTTATAGGTGGCAATGGGGCGTGTGGTGTGGTGGAGTAACATTGGCAGAGGCTGCAACGGGAGTTCCGGCTCTGCAATGTTCGTGATTTTGGAGTGGATTTGTTTCCAGTACTGCTGAATTTTGGGACACGACCACCAGATGTGGATGTCTGTCCCCCCTTCGGCTCCACATCGCCAGCAGGTGTCTGGGAGCTCGCTATTCATGCGGTGTAGTCTTGCAGGGGTCCTGTACCAGTTGACCATAATTTTATAATTAAGCTCCTGTAGTTTTGAGCATACTGTGCCTTGGTGTGCGAGGACATGAATCTTCTCCAACTGTTGCTCCGTTATCGACTGTTCCGTGACTCGCTCCCAGTGGGACATGTATTTCGGTGGCGCCCGTGGTGTGGTCGTGATCATCATGGTGTAGAGGAGGGTGATCCCCTTCAGCGGTCTCTCTCTGGCTGCGCACATATGTTCGAAAGTGGTGAGCTCTCTGTGAAACAGGTGTTTGCCTGCCGTGGTTCGGTAGTAATGTTGTATCTGGAGGTATCGGAATCTGTCCATTAATGAGGTGGTGCCTTCCGGTCCCAGCTCCCTGAGTGGCTTCAGCCCTGTCGCGGAGCATAGGTGCCTCATGTAAGTCCAGTCCATGCCCCCGAGACCCGTCACGTCTGCTGGTCGCAGGCCGTCAGCGATTTCCGGGTTATGGGTGATAGCCGTCAGGGGGCCCGGCGTCGTGGTAAGCCTGTCTGTCAGTCGGGTGGTGATCCATATCTGCATCGTGGCCCGGATAAACGGGTTTCGGGTCGTGGCGAGGCATTTTAGAGGGTATCTCGTCCACACCGCGGACGGTAGTTTATGGTTCATTTGGTCGTCTTCTAGTTTCCGCCAAATTTTGTCAGATGTTGGGACGTGCCAGTCCACCAGACGTAGTAGATGGGTTGCTCTATAGTAGTGTATTATGGATGGGAGACCCAGTCCCCCCATTCGTTTGGGTAGGGACAGGAGCGTCCCGCTAACCCTGGGCCTACTCGTTTTCCATACAAATCGTATTATATCGGTGTTAAGCGTCCGAAAGAAGGCTCTGGGTATCATGATCGGGATCGCTTGAAATAGATAGAGGAGTCTCGGGAGCAGGTTTAACTTCAGTGCATTGATTCTCCCGAACCAGGAGATACATAGGCTACCCCAGGTCGCCATATCTTTTTGCAGTGTGCGGAGGATAGGTATGAAATTTTCTTGATAAAGGCGAGTCGTGTCTCTGGTGAGCCAGATCCCTAAATATTTGATCTTGTCCGCGCACCATCTAAAGGGGTACTGCGTTTGAATGTGGGCTGTGTCCGAGGTGGGTAGATGGAGTGGGCATGCTTCTGATTTATCAGTATTGAGCTTTAGATTGGACAGGGTTCCATACTCTCGGAACCTAGCGAGGAGGTTCGGGAGTGAGACGAGTGGGTTGGCCAGGAAAAAGAGGAGGTCGTCCGCGTAGGCCGCCACCCTCTGTTCCATGCCATGGCAGTTGAGGCCCGTCACTCCCCCATCCCGTCTGACCGCCCCCAGGAAGGGTTCCAGGGAGAGGGCAAACAGGAGGGGGGATAGAGGACACCCCTGCCTCGTGCCATTGCGGATGTTGAACGGTTGTGATAAGGCGCCGTTGATGCGCAAACGGGCCATGGGAGTTGTATAGAGGGAGGCAATCCAAGTTAACATGTGCGGTCCGAATCCCACCGCACGGAGTGTCGCCAGCATGAATCGCCAGTCCACCCGATCAAACGCCTTTTCGGCGTCGGTCGAGAGGAGCAGGATCCCCCTCCGGTCGTCCCCTGCCATGTGGATCACATTGAGGGCTCGGATTGTATTATCACGCGCCTCTCTCCCAGGGACAAATCCCACCTGATCCGGGTGCACCAGATCCGGCAGCACCCGTCCGACCCTCAACGCCAATACCTTAGTGAACAGTTTCAGATCGGCATTGAGTAAGGAAATCGGCCTGTAGCTGGAACAATTCGTCAAGTCCTTTCCTTCCTTTGGGATTAGCGAGATGGTGGCTGCCAGTGTGTCCCGTGGGAGGGCGCCGCCCTCAAGCAGGTGATTGAGGCTACTTAGTAGATGTGGCAGCAGGATATCTTGAAATTTTTTATAGTAAGCTGCGGTGAGGCCATCCGGGCCTGGTGCTTTGTGGGCTTTGGTGATCTTGAGGGCGTGCTTGAGCTCTCCTAGGGAGATCGACTCCTCCAATGCCGACCTCTGATCTTCCGTTAAGGTCCGGGACACGTGTTGGTCCAAGTAGGATGCTATTTTGGTCTCGCGTCGTGCCTGCGCAGAGGCCCCCTGGGTCGTTGGTATATTATAGAGTTCCGTATAGTAGTGGTGGAAGGCCTTCGCAATCCCATCAGGCATTTGAACAAGTGTACCGGTTCGGTCCCGAATTTTAGTTATGTGTGAGAGTCTCCGCTCCCGTTGCAGTCTTCTGGCCAGGAGCCTCCCGCATTTGTCAGAGTATTCGTAGAAATGTCTACGCGATTTGCGGATGGTCCGGAGGAGGCCCTGTGAAAGCAGCTGCTTGAGGTTCCGTCGCGCCTCCAGGAGTTCTTTATAGGTGTCTTCCGACAGCGTGGTCTTATGGAGAGCTTCCAGGGATGCTACTTGCAGCGCCAGTTGCGTGGTCTCTTGTCGCATGGCCTTCTTACGGTGAGTGCCGTGACGCACCAGGAAGCCTCGGATCAGGCACTTGTGTGCCTCCCATACCGTCTGGGGTGCTACGTCTGGGGTGGTATTCTCCTCGAAGTACTTCTGCAGTGCGTCTCTCATCTCCATGGTCGTTGCTAGTTCTTCCAAGACTTGTTCATTGAGTCTCCACTGTCTCTCCCGGGGCTTATAGAGCGGAGAGGCGATGTTAGTCCGGACCGGCGCATGGTCGGACCAGGTGGCCGTCTGGATCTCGCTGGATAGCAGAAGCGAGAGGAACTCTACAGGAAGGAAAATGTAGTCCAATCTGCTATAACGGTTGTGGATAGTTGAGTAATACGAGTAGTCCCTTTCTGCTGGGTAGGCTACTCTCCACGAGTCCGCCAGTCCTGAGCTCCTGAGCGCCGCTAGGGCTTTACGTTGGTAAGATGCCGGGAGCGAGCTAGATCCTAGGGATGTGTCAAGTCGTGGATCTAGTGCTAGGTTAAGATCACCTGCTAGTATTAATATGCCCTCCCTAAAGCGTTCCAGGGTGCGCAGCGTGCGTACCAGGAATTTATGTTGCGCCGTGTTAGGTGCGTAAACGCATGCCAGGGTGTAAAGTTGTCCAGCGATCGTGCCCTTCACAAATATATATCGGCCTTCCGGGTCTGCCATCTCGGCCTGGCTCTGGAAGGGTATCATGTGGGCAATGAGGACCGCCACCCCTGCCTTTTTCGCGTGTGGATGGTTAGCAAAGTACCCGGTAGGGAAGCGAGAGTCTCGCAATGCCGGAGCGTTATGTCCCTGGAAGTGTGTTTCCTGAATAAATGCTATTGACCCACGTGTGGACCAGAGCGTGCGTAAAAGATGAGAGCGCCTTTCCGGCATATTCAGACCTCTGGCATTGTGGGAACATTTTAGAGAATTTTGTTAAAGGACCACTATAGTGCCAGGAAAACATACTCGTTTTCCTGGCACTATAGTGCCCTGAGGGTGCTCCCACCCTCAGGGTCTCCCTCCCGCCGGGCTCTGGAGAGAGGAAGGGGTTAAAATCTTACCTTTCTCCAGCGCCGGGCGAGGAGCTTTCCTCCTCCTCTCCTCCTTCCTAGCGACATCATCGGCTGAATGTGTTATGGTACTTTTTAAAAGTAAACCAAAATGTTTAAATGTCTATCTGTTCCTGTCCAAATCAATAAAACTGAATTGCGTATATACGCTGAAGTAATTAAGTCTGACACACAAGGTTCAGGTTAAAATAACTTCGAGAAAGTTTATTGGCAAGTGAAGAAAAAGCGGGCGCGCAGGCCCTTTTAAGAGGCATTTTGCGTCATCATTGATTATTAGAATATCAGCAAATAAACATCATCAATTGGATTAATTGTTAGGTGTCGGGGTTAGTGTCTTACCTATTGGTTCGAAAAATTAAGAGGTTAGTCCCGTGCCCACCCACCAGAGGTGGGATTATTCTGGACACGGGTGGGGATAAGGGGGTCTTGAGCGTCATTTTACACGGTCAATGGTATCAGGCTTCATGTCCAGGTGCAAGGTCTCTTATGAATAGAACATTTCATTACTACTGTGTTCTCGTGGCCTTCAAACTATACTATCTTACAAGTTTTAAGGAGTAGCCAGCAAGTTTTAAGGAGTAGCCAGCAACTCCTGGTGCCTGTCCTTGCAGGGAGCACAGTCTTTGTCTACTATACTAATTGGGTTGAGAAGTTCAGTCACGTAAGGTAGTTTTAAAATGAACAAGTTAAGTCATGAGGACAAAATGGAGGATTGAAGAAGTCAGGTTAGGAGGACAAAATGGAGGATTGTCACAATATAAGGTTAAAATGGAGTTAGTACAATAATTCAATACAAGTACAATAAAGATTTTTAATAATCCCACATCAGTCCCCCCTATGAAATGTTAGATTCTAAGAGACAAAACTTTATTTGTTAGTATCAGAAGACGTGTTAACCCAAAGGCACAGAAACCCTGTGGCCGCTAGCTAGGTGTTAATGCAAAGTGCAAGTCTGTCCCTAGAGCTGACCCTAATAGGCTAACTCATCCGTCAGTATGGCTCTCGAACACTTCACACCCATGGGTGTCCCATGGCAGCTAACCCACCACTTCTCCACACGGGGCCTTTACCATTCACTGACAGATGCTGTCCCTAAGTTAGTCCCTTCCTAGAATTCCTGCACTTTATCAACAAAAGGAATAGTTTGCAGCGGCAGACAGGGTGAATTGATGTCTTGGAATTCTTGGTCATCAACTTCGAGATGGGTGAAAGTGGGTGCCGCTTGGTCAACAGTCTTCATGAGGGATTTTCTCAGACATGGGAGGATACAACAAAAGAGAAGAGCAAAAATAAATAGGAAAATTAATATAGCCATACCAATCTGCATTAAAGCCTTTTGCCATCCTGTCATCCAACCAAACCATCTTTCCCAGGGATCTTTTATCCCAGAATTCCTTTTTAACTCTTCAGACAGGTCATTTAATTTCTCTATGGCTAATGTAACTTTACCATTAGGGCCTGTGTTTTCTGGGATATAGGTACAACATGTCATGGTGTCGGGCAAAATTTTACAAACCCCTCCTTTTTCGGCTAAGATCATATCTAGGGCCATTCTATTCTGGAAAGCCATTTGGGATGTGGCCTGCAGCTGTTCGGCCAACCCCTGGAGGGCGTCTCTGGTGTAATTAACAAAACGCTGTTGATTATAATAAATGTAATTTATCCAATTTAAATTCTTGTTTGCGGTAACTATGGTAAAAATTGATTCGAATCCTGCAGCAACTTCATCCCTTGCTTTAAACTCATTGGGCACCCCCCTAGGCACTCCAATGGCATCAATATACACATGAGGATCAAAACTTCCTTTCACTGGGGCGTCACGCTTAACCTTAGTGTGTTTGGACCCATGGGTGACGAGGTGTGTGTCAGAGATGATATGTATAGGCATAATAGCTTTAGCCAGAGTACACTCCCCCCACCACTGCTTGTCCATTCTGGATCTTAGCTGTAAATCCCCACACAACCAGTAAATATCCCCTAATGACCTGGTGTGAAACTGCAACAAGTCCATAGAGACATTTCTGTAGGTAGCACAATACCCCTTAGAGAAGTTACCCAAGAATTTACCTATTCCATCGTAATTAGCATAACAAGTGTAATTACCTTTATACACGGTAATACCATCTGGGGGGTTGACATCCTGGGTTAGGAGAGGATACTCTTTTGTCCATGCAATACATATGGACCTGTTAAAATTATAGTGATAGGCAAAAAGGCTTAAAACACATTCTTCTATATCTACTGGTAGGATTAAAGGCACGGTACCCAGGTGAGGCCGGGCACCGCCACACACATAGCATGCAGTTCTATTATGCTTATTAGCATTATATTTCATCCATTCTAACCATAGATTTACATCATTAAAACCTGTTTCAGCGGCCATGGTATCTTCAAAGGTGGGGTTAGCAATGGCCATCATGTCTTGAAAGGTCTGGATATGAGGTTTTAATGGGTTAGGGACCATATGGGTGGCCCCTTGCCACTCAGAAGAGTTGCACATATCTTTGAGGTAGAAATGCCCTAATTTTCGGTAGGAACCCTTTTTCCAATACATTCCCATCACATACTGGTCTGCATCTGTTGGGCTTGGATGCTCAATGTTAAGGATTAATTTCATTGGTGTACTCCCCCCAGGCTTTCTCAAAGTCATTCTCTGGAGAAGAGATCTACCATGATCATCTACT
This sequence comes from Pelobates fuscus, assembly GCF_036172605.1. Classification (NCBI taxonomy): domain Eukaryota; kingdom Metazoa; phylum Chordata; class Amphibia; order Anura; family Pelobatidae; genus Pelobates; species Pelobates fuscus. The sequence continues at coordinate 23,350,329 of NC_086319.1, read as the reverse complement.
TTAGCTACGGCACTTTTTGGTTTGTAACCCCAGGCAGGCCCGGCATTCCATCCCGCCGCCCCCCAATGGTCACAATTGTGCCCCCATTGCTTGTCAACTACACAAACATATGGGTCTTTCGAATGAGGGATATCTCTATAGATGCTCTGGATTTGTGGTGTGGGAAATGGGCATTCTACAATATCACAGTAGTCAAAGGTATAAGTAGCCACTTGGGTGCACGATGAATTATACCAGAAGGTGTACCCACTAATATCTTTGGTAATGGCTACTTGCTGGGCCTTTATAAGGCTAATTAGGGAGAAGGTGTACCAGAGATACATGTTTGTGCGGTATTCGCTTCCTCTGGGGCAGGAGATTTCTTGCAGTGGGAAGCGTGGATCCAATTTGGCCTACCGGCCAGTTTGACGGAGGTTGCGGTAATCAGGAGGACTTGGAATGGACCGTCAAATCTTGGTTCCAGGGTATTTTTCCGCACAAACTTCTTGACCAGAACCCAATCTCCGGGAAGCAGGTTATGGGAACCTGTATCCAATTCGGGATCTGGAATTGAAGAGAAAACTTGGGCATGTATCTTGTTTAAAACACTTGCAAGTTCAGTTACATAGTCTACTAAAACATCTGATTGGAGCTGCAACTGCTGTGGATAATAACAACCTAGTCTGGGTGCTGTCCCGAATAGAACCTCATATGGGGACAGTGAATGCTTCCCTCTAGGTGTGTGTCTAACACTAAATAGAGCTATTGGCAGGCTTTCTGGCCAGGGCATCTTTGTTTCTTGTGACATTTTTAACATTCTGGTTTTTAGAGTGCCATTCATACGCTCCACTTTACCACTACTTTGTGGGTGGTAAGGGGTGTGGAAGGCTAGAGTCACCCCTAGAGCAGTCCAAATTTCTTTAGTCACTGTTGCTGTAAAGGCTGGGCCTTGATCACTATCAATGACTTCTGGGAGTCCAAATCTACATACAATATCTGTAAGTAGGCGCTTTGCGGTTGTTTTTGCAGTGATACTGGCCACTGGGTAGGCTTCTGGCCAGCCTGAGAACATGTCCACTATGACTAGTGCATATTCATGGGGCCCACTCTTGGGCATTTGAATGTGGTCAATTTGAATTCGCTGGAAGGGGTACATGGGCTTCGCCAGGTGTTTTGCAGGCACCTTGATTGGTTTTCCTGGATTACATTTTGCACAAATGACACAGGCCTTGCAGAAGCTATTGATCAATGTTGTGATTCCAGGTGCTTCATAATACTTCTGTATAAGGGCGGCCATCAATTCTTTTGACAGGTGTGCAGGCCCATGTGCCCATTGGACAACTGCTGGATACAAATTTCTGGGAAGACAAAATTTGAAGTTGTTGTAATATATTCCGTCCTTTTGGACAGCTCCTTTCTTTTTCCATTTCTGGATTTCTTCAGGAGTGACTGCAGCTTGCTGTTCTCGCAAAATTCGCAAATCAGTAGGAAGAGTTTGCAGAGCAAAAATAGGAACTTCTTCTTCTTCTTGTCCGGACACTTCTTCGTCCACTTCCTGCAGATCCCTGGCCGCTAGCTTAGCAGCCTGATCAGCTAAGTGGTTGCCCTTTGCTTCATCTGTATCCAATTTCCCATGGGCCTTGACTTTCAAAACGGCCACTTCTTTGGGGAGTAGGAGGGCATCCATTAGCTCCTTGATTGCAGTGCTGTGTTTGACTGGTGTACCGGCGGTGGTAAGGAATCCTCTTGTCTTCCAAATTAGGCCGAAGTCATGTGCCACACCCAGAGCATATCTTGAATCTGTATAGATGTTGGCACGTTTTCCTTCGGAGATTTTGCATGCTGAAGTCAGAGCCTGTAATTCAGCTTCTTGCGCAGACATTGCTGGCGGTAAGGATGATGATTTGATAACTTCATCTGTTGTGGTTACGGCATATCCTGTATGGTATCTTCCTTCTTCATCAGCATATCTTGAACCGTCCACAAACAGGGTAAAATCCGGATCTGGTAATGGATTCTCATGCACAGTTGGTAAGTGCACTGTTTCCATTTTCATCTGTTCGAAACAGTCATGAGGTGTTTCTGGGTCATAATCATTCTTTATGACCAGATCTTGAAACTCCTTTTCTAGGAAATGGCGTGGCCATGCTTCTAGAAGGTCAGTTGTTGGGTATTTGGCAATACCATTTTCCTGTAGCTGTTCTTCATTCATGGTGGCCCATAGTTTTGCCATGGGCCCAAGATCATTCCATGACCTTGTCTTTAACTTGGTAACAGGAATATGTGGGATAGCAGTATCCCAATGGCGGTAGAGGTAGTTGAGTTGTTGAGGTAGTTGGACCAAGACCATGCTATTGCCTTCAGAGTCACAATAGAAATCTTGTGCAGTGAGCCTTACATCGGTCCAGTGGTAAAGCTCATCTTCATAGCAAGGTTCAGGAGTAATGTTCGGCTTGTACCACATGGTACAGAAGGCGTAATCCGGGCCTTCACAAAGAGGTGTCTCATCTTCATAAAATGACAAATGTGGATGCATGACTTTCTTGATACATCCACAGAGCAGGTAAATGTAGGTTTCATCCGTGATAAATCCATAATAGATACCCCCCTCAGGGAGTGGAAGAAGAGTGGAAGGATTAAGCACTTGACATCTCTGGATGGAAATGTTGTCAGGCAAAAGAAGATGACACTGTAGGCGCAGGTGTCTGGCTGGAGACACGTGCTTGAGCTGGACTTGGTTGATGATAGCAGAAATGTCATGAGGGGCCAAAACAACCAGAGGGTGGCCAAGGACCAGGTCTGAGGTTCTTTCTATGAGCTCTCTTGCAGCAAAAACAGCCCTGAGACAGGAGGGAGTCCCTCTGGCCACAATGTCCAGTTGACATGAGAAATATCCAATAGGCCTCTGGCGGCCTCTTAAGTCATTAGTTTGGGTGAGAACTCCTGTTGCATGGCCTTGTCTTTCAGAGACAAATAATTTGAAAGGTTTGGAGTAGTCAGGTAGGCCCAAGGCAGGAGCAGAAGCAATGGCACGTTTTAGAGCATTGAAATTGTCCAGAGCTTCATTGGTCAGACAGAATGGGTCAGACTTAAGGGCATCATAAAGAGGTTGCATAAGCAGAGAGGCTTCTGGGATCCATGCTCTGCAGTAGGAAATGAGGCCTAGTAAGGCATGAAGAGACTTTGAAGTCCTTGGAGGTGGAATGTCCAGAACAGCTCTTACCCGGTCCCGAGTAAGATGTCTGGTACCTTGAGATAGGCAATGTCCAAGGAAAATCACTGAAGATTGGCAGAATTGCAGCTTGGTGAGTGAAGCTTTGCATCCCTGTTCTGCCAAATAGGAAAGAAGACTAATTGAACACCTTTCAGTAGTGGGTATATCATCTCCACAGAGCAGTAGATCATCCACATACTGAAGCAAGACAACTTCTGGGTGCTCAGCTTGCCATGGGTCAAGGATGGTACTCATGGCCTTTGCAAATTGACTTGGAGAATTTTGTGCCCCTTGGGGCATGACAGTCCAGGTATACTGTTGCATCTCATGAGTGAAAGCAAACAGGTATTGACAGGATGGGTCCAGTGGGACACTGAAAAAGGCATTGGCCAGGTCAATGACTGTGAAGAATTTTGCAGATGGTGGGACTCCAGAGAGCAGAGTATGGGGATTTGGTACAAGAGGGGTATCCAGGACGGTAGCTTCATTGACAGCACGGAGATCCTGGACCATCCTGTACTTCTCTGGCTCACCTTTTGGAGTTTTCTTTTTCACAGGAAATAATGGGGTGTTGCATTCAGATTTACATTTTACCAGGGCACCCTTCTCTAAGAGTGTCTTGACGTGGATAGAAATGGCAGCAGACTGTGCTGGTTTTAATGGATATTGTGGCTTTCTTGGTAACTTAGCTCCTGGAATAAGCTTTACCACCACAGGGGGAACATTTAGGTGACCTATGTCCTCTGGGCCTGAGGACCATAACTTGGCGGGCACCTGTGTTTTTAATTCCTCTGGGAAATTAGACCTTAATTCTGCTGCTTCCTCACGGGGCTTTTCTAAATGCAGCATCAGAGGCAAGGAGCACAGGGCTGAGGTGTCTGATACAGATAGAGGTGTAAACATTTCTACCTGCCCGTCTGGGGTGAAGGTGATGGATGCTTGCAGGCGTGAGAGGACATCAGCACCTAACAGGTTAATTGGGCATGTGGAGGATACCACAAAGCGAGCAAGCAGGCTAGAGCCAACTCGTAGTGGAGTTGTTAAAGGGCTATGTCTTGGTTGGCCATCCACTCCAACACAAGAGACATCAATATTGGACAGGAAGGATGGATCTGGCAGGTCTTGTTCTCGTAGAACACTACGGGCTGCACCTGTGTCAACTAGAAATGTGGTAGGGTGGCCTTCAATGGGTAAAGTCACTGTGGCAAGTGGCCCCCCCTTATCCCCTGTAGACACTGCCATGACAGGGGTTACGGACACAGGCTTGCCAATCTCCTAGTCATCGGGTTCCTCAACTATTGGAACCTGTTTGGTGGCTTTGGGAGCCGGGGCAGGCTTGGGTGGTTTTCTGGATTCCCTCTGCTCCCTTTTTGGTTCTGGACAGTCATTTCTAAAGTGCCCCTTTGCTCCACAATTAAAGCAATGTCCCCCCTCCTCCGGTCTGGGACCTCTTGGGACTGGAGTGGAGCGGGATACCATGAGAGGAGCTGAAGTGGGTCTTCTTGGGGTCTGAACAGATTCCAAACCTCTAGCAACTAAAAGCAGGGTATCCAGGGGAACAACCTTATATTCAGGGCGTGCAGCAATGATTCCCTTACGTATAGAGTCTTTAACACCTTGGACAAACGCACCTGACAGCATTTGTGAATGAATTTTGTCAGTAAGATCAAATCCCAAATCTGTAAACATTTGATACAGTCTTGCATGGAACCTGTCCACTGATTCTCCTTTATCTTGAATAACATCAGTAAGGCCAGCAGCCTGATCTGCAAGTTTGTCTTTAGCCCATTCTCTTAATTGGGTGCAAAAGGTTACCCCGGAGGGGTAATCAACATCACTGGAAAGCAGATCTGTACTGAGGTGACGGGCCATGCTCGGCCAATATGCATCCCCTGCTTTAATAGCACAAATGCTCAGTAAATCACGCCATGCGGCGGAATAGGTCTTTTGAATTTGAACTATCCCTCGGTAAAAAGGCATAGGCTGTTTTTCTGGGTCAGGGAGCGATTTCATTAATGCACTAGCTTGAGTGGGGTTAAAAGCAACATATTTAGGAGGGGTCCGTTCTCCCCGACCCTTGTGTCCAAAGGGATCATCGATAGAACGATGAGTTGAGGCTCCTGCAGCGGCTCCTGCAGCCTCCAGCGAGTCCTGGGATAACCTATCCTCTTCTCCCTCATCTAATTCTATGATCTGAGCTCTCTTACGTGCAGGGCCCGAGTAAGGTGACAGGACCGGAGGATGAGCGGGGGTCCCAGATGCGGGGGTGGCTAGCGAGTCATAACCTGGGGATAGGTAGTCACCGGGAATTACCGGCATCAGGGCTGTACTGGGGGCCGCCATATTGGTGGCCGGAAAAGGTACTGTATTAGGGTTAAGGGAAGAAGTGGCGGCCATGTTGGATGTGGGCACATCCGGAGCGGACTGTGCCGGACTGGGCATGACCGGAACCTGGGGAGTGGCTTGGGGAAGGGGTAGTGGATACCCGGGATAGGGCAGGGCCATGGGATATGGGAAGGGGTAGGGCCAGGTTGGGGAGGGGAAGGAGGTGGGGTATTGGACTGGGGTGGAGATGGGAGGGGACGGAGAGGGATTGGTAGAGGTGGGTGTAGAGGGAGGAGCCGGGGCAAGGGTGGAAGAGGTGGTTAGCTGGGCGGATGACGAGGGGAGGGGATCATTAACGGAGAGAGAGTGTAGGGAAGGAATGGCAGATGAAATGTTAGGGGGAGGTACAGCAGGTAGCGTAGGGATGGATGAGGATGATGGGAATGTTAGAGACAGGGAAGGGGAAAAGAAAGATCCATCAGAATTCAGGACCGGGCAGACAGGGGAGGTGACGGGATGGGTGTTAGGAGGATTGGGAGTGGGGAACATAGTCAGCTGGCTATTACCTACGGCTGACTGAACCTTGGGGATAGATATCCCCTGGGCGCCATTTTGGGGCGCTGGCTGAGGATAAACCCCAGCAACACAGTTATTATGATACACAAACAATTTCACACCTTTGTGATTTATCTCTTCCTCAACCCAACCTTCTAGCTGAATAGCCTTCGCTACTCTATACCATGCTTCAGCAGTCTTTAATAAACCATTATCTGTAAGCTTGCCTTTCATTTCTGCCAGTAACTTGCGCCAACTTTCTGGTTGCAATCTTCCACATGTCGGTACAGCAATTTTACATACTTTTGCAATCTTTTCAACACCTTTAACCATCTCCTCACCCTCTCTGTTTTCTACCAAATCACATGCTAACCAGCCCTTACTGGGCTTGCTTAAATCCTGCCCCATAATCCCTTTCCCCTATACCAGCGTCCTAGATATAGGGAGAGAGAAGGAAAACTGAACAAGAACGTCTACAATGCTCGACTGCCACCCGAGAACCGTGGGACTTTCTCTGGTGCGTCTTCCCAAAACGTAGACTAGTCACTGAATCCGCCTACCCGGGGTGGTAGACACGGATTGGAGCGAGGTGAGAAGTGTGTGACCAATCACTTCTCTTAACAGAGAAATAGGAGTGGATAGTATAATAATATAGGAAGTGTAGAAAAGATGAAAGGCAAGGAAAATCCTTAGAGACAGACACAGGAGTTCATGAGACTCCTAATTAGACAAACAAGACAACAATACAATTGAAATACAGTGCATGCATCACAGTTCAAAATCAACAATAATCCCTTTCCTTTACTTGTGTGCTTACTCCAAAGTCACCTCCCTCAACCCCGTAGTGTCTCCGCTCGGAGAACGACTTTCGTAAGTCTCACTACCAGCGGCCACGGAAAACAACTGACACCGGTCCGAGTTCCGTCAGCCTCCCTCTACACAGCAGTCCACAAGAATGTGGCCACCTCTATCCTCACTCCCGTAGTGCCCCTATAAAACCCACTTATAAGTCTCACTACCTCGTGATGCGGAAAACAAGCAATGCCTACTTGAATCCCCCCAGGAAACAGAGTCCCCTGCCACAAGACTAAGTCCCCTACCACAAATAAACAGAAAACTGGAATTCCACCAGCCCCAGCGCTCGGGGTTGTGGTTACCAAAAGAAAATTGGAATTCCCTCAGCCTCCACACTTGAAGCTGCGGGTTACCACGTGCACAAAGAAGCTAGCTAGGCTCTCAAAGTGACACAAGAAGGATCACAGGAAATTATGAGTCTACACAAAATCCACAGTTCCAACAATCCTCTTTTTCCTTACAGCCACAGCCACGAGGCTCCTAAAAGAGGTAAACAGGCAAAGAAGACCCCCAGGAACGCATCCGCAGGTCAACCCCCCTTTTTCCTTACAACCACAGCACCGTGGTTCCTAAAAGAGGTAAACAGGCAACAGAAGACCCCCAGGAACGCATCCGCAGGTCCACCCCCCTTTTTCCTTACAACCACAGCACCGTGGTTCCTAAAAGAGGTAAACAGGCAACAGAAGACACCCAGGAACGCATCCGCAGGTCCACCCCCCATTTTCCTTACAACCACAGCACCGTGGTTCCTAAAAGAGGTAAACAGGCAACAGAAGACCCCCAGGAACGCATCCGCAGGTCCACCCCCCTTTATCCCAAAAGGGGTAAAATACAAACAGATAGACAGACACACTGAAGACCCAGGCAAATCCCCTGCAGGTCCACCCCCCTTTATCTCAAAATGGGGAAACAGGCAAACAATTCAAACACACCCAGGCAACAGATAGACTAAAATGCAGGTAAACAAGTGAGTAACGAGACACCGGGCAAGATATTACCTGTCTTTGATGTCCTCCCGGGAAGCAGTCACAGACACGTGGACGGGTCAATCAAAGGGGCCGGAACATACCGGTGGCTCTGCAGAAGTCTCTACCGTGTACCTGGAGGTGATCAATCTCCTTTCCTTCCCCCCGGATTCCTCCGTCCAACTGCGTCTTCCTTAGGACGGCTCACCGGCCGGACATAGCCCGATGCCCCACGTTGGGCGCCAAGTTGTTATGGTACTTTTTAAAAGTAAACCAAAATGTTTAAATGTCTATCTGTTCCTGTCCAAATCAATAAAACTGAATTGCGTATATACGCTGAAGTAATTAAGTCTGACACACAAGGTTCAGGTTAAAATAACTTCGAGAAAGTTTATTGGCAAGTGAAGAAAAAGCGGGCGCGCAGGCCCTTTTAAGAGGCATTTTGCGTCATCATTGATTATTAGAATATCAGCAAATAAACATCATCAATTGGATTAATTGTTAGGTGTCGGGGTTAGTGTCTTACCTATTGGTTCGAAAAATTAAGAGGTTAGTCCCGTGCCCACCCACCAGAGGTGGGATTATTCTGGACACGGGTGGGGATAAGGGGGTCTTGAGCGTCATTTTACACGGTCAATGGTATCAGGCTTCATGTCCAGGTGCAAGGTCTCTTATGAATAGAACATTTCATTACTACTGTGTTCTCGTGGCCTTCAAACTATACTATCTTACAAGTTTTAAGGAGTAGCCAGCAAGTTTTAAGGAGTAGCCAGCAACTCCTGGTGCCTGTCCTTGCAGGGAGCACAGTCTTTGTCTACTATACTAATTGGGTTGAGAAGTCCAGTCACGTAAGGTAGTTTTAAAATGAACAAGTTAAGTCATGAGGACAAAATGGAGGATTGAAGAAGTCAGGTTAGGAGGACAAAATGGAGGATTGTCACAATATAAGGTTAAAATGGAGTTAGTACAATAATTCAATACAAGTACAATAAAGATTTTTAATAATCCCACATCAAATGCACATGCGCGGCAGGAGCCGCGCGCACATTCAGCTAGTTCATAGGAAAGCATTTACAATGCTTTCCTATGGACGCTGGCGTCTTCTCACTGTGATTTTCACAGTGAGAAGCACGCAAGCGCCTCTAGCGTCTGTCAATGAGACAGCCACTAGAGGCTCTAGAGGCTGGATTAACCCTCAGTGTAAACATAGCAGTTTCTCTGAAACTGCTATGTTTATTTAAAAAAAGGGTTAACCCTAGCTGGACCAGGCACCCAGACAGCTTTATTAAGCTCAAGTGGTCTGGGTGCCTACAGTGGTCCTTTAAGTATGTTAGAATCACTTCTATGAAGTGCTACACATACATGAATGTTAGGGGAGAATCGCACCATTAGTTATAAATTACAAAGGGGAATTCCGCGGTGGTAAAATACTGATACAGTTCAGAAGGTCTCTCTTGTTCAGTAGAAAATTAGAAAAGCAGAAGGGTTTGTATAACACCTAGGATATCCTTGAAAATATATGTAGCAACAAAAGAAGAAAACCAACAGTGTATTATGTAAAATACAGCACATTTCAAATAATAAAATAAAAAATAGGCTACTCACACTTTTTAGGAGCTTAGGTTCAGCTCCAACGTGAATGCTTGGGCGGAATGATCCCCACCTAGGGATATGGTGCAGGATCTATTTATAGTCCTCTTTGATGCTATATTTTCCAGTGGATATGTGGAGGAAAAATCTAAATAATATAGTGCAGTTTACCAGACCAAATAGCAACAGAAAAGAATTTAAAAATGTGCACTCACATATTACGGAGCCTAAATGATGGCTCCACCAGTCAGGGCCGCCATCAGGGCATGACAACCATAACAGTTGTCATGGGCCCGGCGGCCCTGAGGGGCCCGGCCGCCCGGGCCCCACGTGTGGGGCCCATCGGGTGGCCCACACACTTAGGGCCACCCGATGAGCCCCCTTCTTCAGGGGCCCGGTCAGCGCTATGGCCGTTGTATAGCGCGACCGGGCCCCTTTAAAAAAAAAAAAAAAAAGCAGCCGCAAGTGGTGCTGGGAGGAAGTGCTCACTTCCTCCCAGCTCACTCCGCGCGGGAGGAGCGCGCCCGCCCGCCCAGCCGTAAAGAGGGAGCAGCGCCGACTCCCATCATCCCCAGCCACCCTCCTGCAAAGAAAAGGTAAGAGACAGGAGGGTGGCTGGAAAATGAGCTGTGTGTGTGCATGTATGTATGTATGTATGTCTGTGTCTGTCTGTATGTGTATGTCTGTCTGTATGCATGTATGTGTATGTCTGTCTGTGTGTCTGTGTATGTCTGTCTGTATGCATGTCTGTGTCTGTATGCATGTATGTGTATGTCTGTATGCATGTCTGTGTGTCTGTATGCAAGTATGTGTATGTCTGTCTGTCTGTCTGTCTGTATGCATGTATGTGTATGTCTGTCTGTCTGTGTGTCTGTATGCATGTCTGTGTATGTCTGTCTGTATGCATGTCTGTGTCTGTATGCATGTATGTGTATGTCTGTGTGTCTGTATGCATGTCTGTGTCTGTATGCATGTATGTGTATGTCTGTATGTATGCATGTGTGTCTGTATGCATGTCTGTGTATGTCTGTCTGAATGTATGTCTGTCTGTATGCATGTATGTATGTATCTGTCTGTATATGTATGTATGTCTGTCTGGATGCATGCATGTCTGTCTGTATGTCTATGTCTGTATGCGTGTATGTCTGTGTGTCTGGATGCATGTATGTGTATGTATGTCTGTCTGCATGTCTGTATGCATGTATGTCTATGTATGTATGTCTGGATGCATGCATGTCTGTCTGTATGTCTCTGTCTGTCTGTATGCGTGTATGTCTGTCTGTATGCATGTATGTCTGTGTGTCTGGATGCATGTATGTGTATGTATGTCTGTCTGTGTATGTATGTCTGTCTGCATGCATGTATGTCTGTCCGTATGTCTATGTGTGTATGTATGTCTGTGTGTATGTCTATGTATGTATTTGTCTGTCTGTATGTATGTATGTATGTCTGGATGCATGTCTGTGTGTATGTCTGTGTCTATGTCTGTCTGACTGCATGCATGTATGTCTACGTATGTATGTCTGTGTCTGTATGCATACATGTATGTCTGTATGCATGTATGCCTGTATGTATGTCTATGTATGTGTATATGTATGTCTGTATGTCATTATATATGTATGTCTGTATGTCAGTATGAATGTATGTCTGCATATTATTATGAACGTAGGTCTGTGTGTATGTGTGTATGGATGTCTGTATGCATGTATGTCTGTCAGTATGTCTGTATATATGCATGTATGTCAGTCTGTATGCCATTATGAATGTATGTGTGTATGGATGTCAGTGTCTGTATGTATGAATGTGTGTGTGTGTGTGTGTGTATGTATGTATGTCGGTGTCTGTATGTATGTGTGTCTGTCTGTCACTATGTATGCCTGTGTGTATGTCTCAGTATGTGTGTGTCAGTATGTATGCCTGTATGCGTGTATGTCTGTTTCAGTATGTGTGTCTGTTAGTATGTATCAGTGTGTGCGTGTCTGTGTGTGGACCCAGTGAGCGGTATTTGGAGGCGGGCCCCAGGGGGCCCAGACCCTGAGATGAGTTAGGGGCCCCAAAATTTTTGGTGGCGGCCCTGCCACCAGTAAAGCATGAAGTGGTATGATCCCCACTCTAGAATACGGGACGGGTGATAATGGTATCTCTCCACATATTTCATAAAAGAGAAATAAAACCACAATAGTGTGCACAGTGAAAATGGAATGAGAAGATCAAAGTGATGTAGATAGTGATTACAGCCAAACAAACAGCGAACCAAGGAAATGTCTTCACTAGGTGGCGACCAGCTGCCACTGTTAGTTAAAACAACCATATCTGTTTATCTGTGTGTTTGTTTGTTAATCAAATGACTGTTTTATTATTTTGTAAAAAGGGGTTAAGAATGAAAGATCTTCCTCCATAAAACAAGTGGCAATAAAGGATGTCTTCTTGAATGTTTCACAGAGGCGATGATTACATGACAATGCAGACAGTTCCATATTCGTATGGTGAGCACGTTGCATAGCAACTAATGTACTGTACAATACTTATACATTTAAAGTTTCATATATGTATTTATTACAGTAGTTGGGTTCATGTTTGTATTCAGTTCCATGAGACGGTTTGATTATGTTAGTATCTTATATGGTTTTGCCCAGCAAATGATGGCCTTGACCTCGTCTAACGTTTTCTAGTATCTAAAGACAGGCCTAGCACAAAAGATGGGAAAACGTAACAATCCAAACAATGTTTGTATTTATCTGATTTAAAGGACCACTCTAGGCACCCAGACCACTTCAGCTTAATGAAGTGGTCTAGGTGCCAGGTCCACCTAGGATTAACCCATTTTTTTTATAAACATAGCAGTTTCAGAGAAACTGCTATGTTTATAAATGGGTTAATCCAGCCCTCAAAGCCTCTAGTGGCTGTCTCATTGACAGCCGCTAGAGGCGCTTGCGTGATTCTCACTGTGAAAATCACAGTGAGAGCACGCAAGCGTCCATAGGAAAGCATTGATAATGCTTTCCTATGAGACCGGCTGAATGCGCGCGTGCGCATTCAGCCGAATGGGAGGAGAGGAGGAGGATCGGAGGAGAAGAGCTCCCCATCGGGCGCTGGAGAAAGGTAAGTTTTAACCCCTTTCCTCTCCCCAGAGCCCAGCGGGAGGGGGTCCCTGAGGGTGGGGGCACCCTCAGGGCACTATAGTGCCAGGAAAACGAGTATGTTTTCCTGGCACTATAGTGGTCCTTTAATATATATTTTATACCCATACAAGAATTGAACCTCAGCAGCCGTGGTAAAAAACAGAGCACCAACGCATTAGGCTATAAAGGAACATTATTAGTAGTAAACTTTAGTTACAATACCTGCACTTTGTACGTCTGTGGGAATGTCTTCTTAAATACCAGCACTCTATGTCTGCTGCATATGTGTCCTCCAATGTCAGCACTATGTCTGGCTCATTGTGAGTCTACCAATCCCAGCATTGTGCATCTGCTGACTGTGAATGTACCATCCCAGCACTGAGCGTCTGCCGACTGTGAGTCTATCAATCCCAGCACTGTGTGTCTGCTGACTGAGTCTACCAATCCCAGCATTGTGCGTCTGCTGACTGTGAGTCTATCAATCCCAGCACTGTGTGTCTGTTGACTGAGTCTACCAATCCCAGCATTGTGCGTCTGCTGACTGTGAGTCTATCAATCCCAGCACTGTGCGTCTGCCGACTGTGAGTCTATCAATCCCAGCACTGTGTGTCTGCTGACTGAGTCTACCAATCACAGCACTGTGTGTCTGCTGACTGTGAGTCTTCCAATCCCAGCATTTTGTGTCTGCTGACTGTGAGTCTAGCAATCCCAGCACTGTGCGTCTGCTGACTGTGAGTCTACCAATCCCAGCACTGTGCGTCTGCTGACTGTGAGTCTACCCATCCCAGCACTGTGCGCCTGCTGACTGTGAGTCTACCCATCCCAGCACTGTGCGTCTGATGACTGTGAGTCTACCAATCCCAGCACTGTGTATTTGCTGACTGTAAGTCTATCAATCCCAGCACTGTGCGTCTGCTGACTGGGAGTCTATCAACCTGTAGCGGTACTTACCCTTTCCAGGGGCCGGCCGGGGTCCTCTGTTCAAGCCGCGCGCGGTCCTGCTGCTGCACGAGCCGCACGCGGCTCACCCGACGGCTGTAACAGGAGGGCGGGCAGTGACCGCGAGAAGCGGTCACGTGTCCTGCCTGACTCTAAGAGTGCGCCGCGGGTCTCGGGCGCACTCTTAAAGGGACAGTGGGAGCCTAAATTGGCAAAGGCCTCCCATTGGTCCCTGTCATGCCACACTCCCCATACACTTACCTTTTGGGGGTGTGGATATGACAGGGGCCAATCAAAATAGATGTTAAGGTATATATACTCACCTTTTTCCCTTAGTTCCTTGCCCTATCGTGGTTTCTGTTTCAGTTCCCTTTAGCGCTTGTTGTGTTCAGTTGTGTTCCTTCGTACTTGACCTTGGCTTTGTTTCTGACTACGTTATCTCTTTATCCTTATCTGTTCTGTTTGCCGGCTTGCTGTTTACTATGTACCAGACCCCGGCTAGTCTTAGTTTACGCTGTCTCTTTGTTCCCTTGACCTCGGATCGCTCCTGACTCTGTACTTCTCTCATATACGTCGAGTCCGGCCATTCTAAGGTCCGGTAGACGTATCTCCCCTCTGTGTTGTCTTCTGTTGAGTTGAATCCTGCGTGTTGGGGTATATTTTCGTTACACAACCCCAGCACTGTGTGTCTGCTGACTGTGAGTCTGTCAATCCCAGCACTGTGCGTCTGCTGACTGTGAGTCTGTCAATCCCAGCACTGTGCGTCTGCTGACTGTGAGTCTACCAATCCCCACACTGTGCATCTGCAGACTGTGCGTCTACCAATCCCAGCACTGTGTGTTTGCCGGCTGTGAGTCTACCAATCCCAGCACTGTGTGTCTGCCGACTGTAAATCTACTAGTCCCAGCATTGTATTTGCTGATTGTGAGTCTACCAATCCCAGCACCGTGTGTCTGCTGACTGTGAGTCTACCAATCCCAGCACCGTGTAATTGCTGACTGTAAGTCTACCAATCCTGGCGCTGACTGTCTGCTGACTGTGAGTCTACCAATCCCAGCACTGTGCGTCTGCTGACTGTGCATCTGCCAATCCTAGCATTGTGTGTCTGCTGACTGAGTCTACCAGTTCCAGCACTGTGCGTCTGCTGACTACAAATCTACCAATCCCAGCACTGTGTGTTTTCTGACTGTGAGTCTACCAATCACAGCACTGTGCATCTACTGACTGTGAGTCTACCAATCCCAGCACTGTGCATCTACTGACTGTGAGTCTACCAATCCCAGCACTGTGTGTCTGCTGACTGTGAATCTATCAATCCCAGCACTATGCTTCGGCTAAATGTGAGTCTCCCAATCCCAGTCGACTGTTAAAACATTCTGCCAGGTTTCCAGGTTGTCTAACATCTTTTTTTGGGGGGGGGGGGGGGGGCGGGGATTTTTCTGTGCTGAGAATTTTAATAATTTTATATGATTGGGGAATGGCCGAGTGAGCTACAGCAGACGTGACTTGCAGGAGCTCCACACCATAATCGAAAATAACTAGTGCTCCAAAAAGGCACTTACCTGATACCCCCCACCAGAAGACAGTATGGAGCAGAAGAAATTCCAGTGCCCATTGAGCCTGGGAATGCCTGATATCAGGCTCTCATTTGAGATTCCTGCTACACCAGTGTGTCCCAAGATGGTGCCTGAACCTCGTGAGGAGGAAGGGGAGTCAGACATCCTCAGAGACTGGGAGCAGTATACAGAGAAGCTGACTCGGATGAGGACTCCTCTCCCTCTACGAAAGGAGACATTAAAAAGCTGCTGAAAGACTTGTGGGAGGTATGGAAGGCGGACCTAAGGGAAGCCCAGGAAGAGATGGGTGTCCACCACCAGAAATTCCAAGCAGTGGAGAGCAGGGAGAGTACCCGGGACACTCAGATTCAAGGCACCAAGAGCCTAGTGGAGGGCCTGACCCAGCAGGTACAGAGGATTAACAGGGCAGTCTCCGCAATTTAGTCCTGACATAGACGCCGGAATGTCCGCCTGCGCGGCATCCCAGAGAGCATTAGTGGGGAGGCGCTGATCCCATTTGTCCAGAGATTGCTTGCTTCACTAGGCCTTAAGGGGAGCACCGACTAATCCCTGCTAACAACTGCCTTCAGAGTCCGAAAAGCGGAAATAGCACCAGCTGGTGTGCACAGAAACACAATAGCTGTCACAAGACATGTTGCAGTTCGATATGCCATCCTGGCCCGCTCCAGAGAAATAGGGAAGATCCACTTTGAGGGCTGCACTGTGGCAATTTACAGCGACCTACCATTTGCCATCCTGATGGAAAAATGGCTGCTGGCTCCGATCGCTAGTCAGTTGCGGGGTCACTCTGTGAAGTACCGCTGGGGCGCTGATGGCTCGCTCATAGTAATGACTGGAGATTCCACCCTGAGCCTGACATCCTCTGGAGATGAGAAGGCGTTCCTACAAAAGCTTAACTTACGGGAAGAGGGGGCAGCTGCCTAGGCCAGAGGAACTGTGACATGACGAGCCTCTATATCCTCCGACGAGTTTGAGGACGTACCTTGCTTTAGCCCTAAGATGAGCTATACTCCAGTTATTTATCCCTGCTTATTACGCCATAACACCGTGGTCATCAGATACAGAGTATTCAGTTATATTTATTAGTGTCCTCCCATACTAGTCACAGGCTGCTAATTACCTGTCACACTTTACTTTAACCCCTTAAGGACCAAACTTCTGGAATAAAAGGGAATCATGACGTGTCACACACGTCATGTGTCCTTAAGGGGTTAAATTGCCTCGACCAATACCACAACATGACACATATATATTACATTACTTTTATTTTTATATTTTTATATTCTTAATGTTTAGGCCATGTCAATGGTCTTAGCGAGCCTATATGTTACATAGTTTCAAAGCACCTATATACGTGGTCACCACTGTTGGACATAGGTTATTAGTTAACTTCTCACACTATACTCTACGATGTCCCACCAATGCCATACCACAATACCGATCTTGTTGTACCTTTCTTTTTATTTCTATGCTATGATCAAATTGTGCACTATATGCACATACCCAAATAAAATACAAATGTAAAAGAAATTCATATGATTGCATAATTTATTGTATTAAAACAGCAATAGTGTGATTTACAAGACTAAGCCATTTCCTGTATACTGAATATAACATAATGATAATTTTAGCCTTTTCATTGCCAGTTGTGTGCCGCTCACAATGATCATATATCTTGGACTCAATAAAATAGTAAGGAAAGGGAATGTAATTATTAACCTCCTGAAGCAGAGGGTAACCCCTAGTGAGAACTGCCAGGAGAGAAATAATAACTGTATCGCTGGTGGAGTGGCAAATATCAACCAATTAGGCTAGGTATTAAGAGGTGAAATCAGTCACAACAACAAAAAGAAAATGAAAAGAAAATTCAAACAGAAATAATAATGTACATATTTACAAAACAATTATCCTGAGTGGAGCTATAATGTCTGTATATGAAAAACTGGTAGTTCTGCCCAAATATAGGGATAATGAATTCAGAGTAAGGTAGTACAGGCTGGAGCTTTGTGAGTTCAGGATAATAAAAAGACCATCTGTAGCAGACAGCAGTATAAGGAGAATAGAAAAAAAAAATCTAAATCTAAACTCCAAACAAACAGATAAGGGAACGTCTCCCTCTCTTTTAATAAAAGTAGTATATAATAATGTGGTTTGCTGCAATAGGAATACTAAGATATCAGAAAATGCTTGTAATACAGGCTAAATGGTCTCGCTAGAGATAGTGCAACTAAAAAAGTCCAGCAATGTAGCGGGAACGAAAAAGCACCATTGTATTCGCTAATAGTCGCTGCCAAACAATGTAGCCAATACATGTCTGTATCAATGGGGGTGATAGCAGGGAGAGATAAAGTAAATACTAATTCTGTGCCTTTGAGGGCACCCCTTAACCCAAAATGTCTGTTGCTCCTAAATGGGTGTATAAGAAATCCCTCCCACCCCTAGAATCAATATAATGAAAGAAAGCTGGAGATTGTAATGATCGACGTTTTTTCCTCCAATATATGGAGAGAGGTATTAGTAAATTTCTGTTAACGCCATTATAACCCGAACGTGAGCTCACTCGTGATACAGTGGCTATGAAGTGTGCTTTTCAGAACCCTTGACACACGTTTCACCAATCTGGCTCATCAGAGGGACTCCAAAAGTAAAACATACAGAAAGAGATTTTTTTATTTTATTTTTTACGGCCATTTTGATATATTAAATAAGCCCAATAGATCAGGAAGTGGGTAGGTGGAGGTTTCAGAATTAGAGGGTGGAGTAAAAATGCATCCCTACTATTAGTCTATGACAAGATCTTTCAGCCGTTGGGTCGAACAATGTTTGAAAACCGACAGTAAGTCTCTATGGTCTTCCTTGCTTCTGTGCAGTGAGTGAAGCAGGAAAGACCATAGAGACTAGTTGTTGGTTCCCAAAACTCGATGAAAGGAATATTATATTTAAAATAGTTTTGAGGTGGCGGTTCTCGTTTAAAACGTCACCAACGGCCATTGAAAGTAAGCCAACTGGCAGAGCACAGCAAACGTGGACAAACACAGAAAAGCAAAGATCACAAAGTAAGTGTCCTACAGTTTACAAAAAGCTCTCACCCTACAGTCCTGCATGTCTTATATCGTCTACCCAAACAAAAAAACATATACCCTCTAAATCCAGTCTTTCTAACTGCCATTAATTGACTTGATTGGCATCATCTGCAGCCTTAATTAAAGAGGACCAGTAAAAACAGCAACTCCCGTAATGGTTTGCTTGGAAGACACATTAATGCAGAGGATCATGGTACGTGTAGTTCCATGATAGCTAGCTAGCCTGACGTAGCTCAGTAAATCAGTAGCATAGGTGCTGCTAAGGAGAACTTTGGTGGCTGAAGCCCAGGATGTGGGACACTTTGGCTTCACAAGGGTGCTAAGGGGGAAGGGATGGTGTTCCTCAGGTAACTGTCAGGAGGGGTAGTGGGGTATAGAAATTTGCTGCACACCCCTCTATTAGGTATATAGAGAGGTGGGATCACATTGAAGACCTGGCTGTGTAGTATGTGCTTGTTTTCAGCTATAATTTCATTGAGATTCTGGAGAACATCCACAGCAGCTGTTAATGGTTAGTGAGGAGAAGACATGGGTAGCGAGGAGAAGACATGGGTAGCGAGGAGAAGAAAAGGAAAGGTGGGGAACTGTCATGACATATGCACACTCCTCTGTAAGTGTAGCGGTAATTGAATTTCACTTTGTGGTAAAGCCCCACGTATTTATGAAACATAGCAACGCCTCTTGTCCAGGTATTACCAGGCCGGTCTTCATGACAATTGTAGCCCACCATTTGGCGGTACTCAGCAGGCCTGCCCTACCCATTGTGCATCTATGTGACAAGGTGTGATTAGATGCCCTCCCCAGCAGGGGGAGCACCTGTATTAATTTCATTTATTCTACATTTCCTATGACGTTCAAACTATTGATTAAAATGTTATTGTGAAAATTAGACATTTTCCTGAGTTCTGAGATATTAGTACCTGCAATGTTGTTTGTTTCAAGCAGTAACTGACTTTTTCGGAGTTATTTATTGAAATGAGAATTCAAAGTGAATTGCAAAGTTATATTTAAAATTCTATGTCAGCTATAATTTCAGTTTGGGTACTCTGGCATTACCTGAGAAATTCACTTGGAATATGTTATTTTGTGAAAATCATTGTTAAAGTTTCATTGTTAAAGTAAAAAACCTATTACACATTTTCTTCACTTCTTCTCTGCAATGTCATTTGGCCATCATTTTTATCGGTACATTGATCTCGAGCGGTTTAATCCCTTAAAACAGGGGTGACTAGAATTACAACTCCCCATAATGCTTTAGAAAGACACACCATGGAAGCTGTAGTTTTAAAACATGTAGGGATTTACCCTGTGGGCACCCTTAAGATAAGAGTGCACCCGGAGGCCTTCTGGCACCATAACAACTTCATTTAGATTAAGTTGGTATGGTGACCAAAGTGTCCCTTTAACCCCTTAAGGACCAAACTTCTGGAATAAAAGGGAATCATGACATGTCACACATGTCATGTGTCCTTAAGGGGTTAAATTTAGTTTGACGTCTCGACAATTCCCACTTTAGTAAATAACCCCTCGTGAGAGAATAAATTACAGCAAGATAACCCAAGAGTCTGCAGGGAACATAACTAATGACAAGTCTGCTTTATGATGTAATCTGCCCAGGATTAGCAGAATGTCTTTGCTTTTTAATAAAAAAAACTTTTTCTAGAAGCCACCTGTCTTTCGCCTGATGCACCAACAGTTAGCAGTCATTGATCAAGTGATACTGTGTTTAAATGGATGTCAGCTGCCACGATGTCTCTCTAGGTCTGCTAATTGGGGACAGTAGTGGCAGACAGGTTTGTCCATGATAATATCAACATATCTAAAATGATAAGGGGGGGTGTAAGCAGCCTGATGGAGATGATGTTCTGTAAATAAACTAAGTGAAAGACAAATTGCAACTAAGCAAAGCCCAAAATAAAACACTCAGCAATCTGACCCCTTTATCAGATCCCAACAGGAGCCATAGTCAGCAAACATACTCAACTTTCTTTAGCTAACTGTAATTTTACTAAATACTAAACCCCTTGCAGGTATGTGTGCACTGAGACATGCAATTAGGGGTTAATTCACAAAACAGTGCATTGCCAAGAATTTGCAAATATTAGGCCAAAGTTGCAGAGCCGGGAAAATAGCTGAGCAGGAGAATGTTCCAATTCAGTTATATGTCAATTCGCTACAATTCATAGTTTAGTGAATAAGCCATTCCAATCAATTCTATACAAAATGTGAATTGTTTTTTTTATTAACCAACACACTGAAGGGTTCAAAGGAAAAAAAGTAACTAGACAGATGGGGAAATTCTCCAGCTTTTAGATATTTTTCAAGCGTGAAAATGTTGTTCTTATGTCTTTGTAAATTCTTCGTTATTCTGAGCTATACAAATAACTATGAAACAATTAAATAGGCTAAGTAGGTTTAGCATTAGAAAGAAAATAATCAGGTCCTAAAAAAGCAATAGACTTTTCAAATCTTAAAGCCATTAAACATCACTGTCGAAGCACCATAACCAATACATATGTTGTAGTGGTTATGGTGGCAGGAGTTCCCTGTTGCGCTCAATGTAAGTAGTTAAACCGTTTTAGAATGGTTTTAGAACAGTATGACTCCTTACCCACGGTCCGCCAGACATTGCTCCCAGTCTCCAGTGCAGCCTCCAGGAGAGCCGCAAAGTCTCTGTCTGAGCTAAATACGAACTGACACTCTCAGCCAATGAGCTGGTACGGCGGCAATTCAGGGTTTAACTTAGGAGAGCTAACGTTATCTTCTACCTAGGTGCTTCTGGCTCTCCCGCAGGCTGTAGTGGAAGCAGGGAGTGGTGCCCCGCAGTAAGTAGTCAAACCGTTTTCAAACAATTTGACTATCTACAATGGGGAATCACAAGGACACTTCTGGCAACATAATTAGTACAGTGCACTGTAGTGGTTATGGTGCTTGGAGTGTTTTTTTTTTAATAAACAGAAATGCTAACAAGAGTCTCAATATAAGAAACTAATGCAATCCAGATATCTCATTGTGCTATATTAAGGCTAGATGCTACGGGAGAGGGACACAGGACAAGTAAATCCCTTTTTGTCACATGGAGTTTTGTCTCCATTGGACATTATATTAGCATAGCTTCTGTCTCTCCTCCTTCCTCTATGCTCTCTCTGTGCTGACCGCAAGGTGCCAAACGGAGCCAGGATGGAGCCACTAAATTCCACGATAGCGCTAAATACAGATTTGCAGTTTTATAAATCTATTTTTACTTTTCAACTCTCACAAAGATATATTTGGTAAATTTAAGGTAATAAACATTTCAAATCACAGTTCTTCTTCTTCTAAGTCTAGATCAAGGCTGTCTGTCTGTGGCCCACATGGGTTTTGGTATAGTCCACACCCGTTCTGGGAGAGTTGTCACAAAGGTTCAAGGACCTACTGCTAGGATCCATCCTAAGGGACAAATCAGTAGGACATCCTGGAGACATGTTTGATATGCACAGACTTTCCAACTCAGTCTAACACAATACATTTAGCCCTGTAGCATTCATTAACTTACCTGCCTTGTGACCTCTTAAATATGCGACTCCAGGGGCCAGCCCCAAGATGGCTCTTCTAACGCTCCTTCGTCTTGCTTAATTTAGCGGCTGGGAAACATAATCTTCCAGCTATTAACCCACGACTCCTGAATCCCATATACAGCGTTGCTTTTATCTTCTCTAATCTCCATCTTACTAAAACATACCAGCAGTCAAAATTAAAAATAATAATACTAATACCTAATGCTTTGACCAACTGTGATGATCAAAATGAAACTGGAATTTGGATTATGTACTTCATCAACAGATTTAGTTTTTTTGCATTTTGATTTGTTTGTCTTTTTTTGTTTTTTTTTGTTTTAACAAGACGAATAAAGATTTAAGACGTTGCGTGAGATTTACCTGCGGATTCAAGCTGTGCATCATAGGAGGAAGTGTCATCCAGATGCACCTGAAGGTCTATCTAGAAGAGCCTGATTTGCAGTGCTTTCTGGGACACACATTACTTATATGTATTGATGAGCGTCACATGAAAACTGCTGTCCTGCAGTGTGTAGAATTCATAAACCGCAAGTCATTAAGCAAAGAGAAATCCTGCGGCATATGGAAGCTACATACTATTGGGCAGTACTTTTCGTACACTAACCATTTGCGTGGAAAAAAAAACACCTTTATTTGTCCTGCTCAAAAAGTCAGTGTTAGTTTATTCTCAGAATCAGCCATATTCACTAAAGTAGGAATTATTGGGAATTGAATGTGGATTTCAATAGCTGAACTGGAACAATTCTCCAAGTCGCTTACTTTTTAGGTTCCTGACTAAAGTTTAAAAAAATCACCTTAAATTCACTTTGAACTCCTAACGACACTCCTGTTGATGGTAAATAACCCTGAAGTATTGCCCTCTAACAGCACATAAAAAGTAAGTATGGAATTCTCAAAAGTGTTTTCATGCTATTGGGAAACCGTACAATTACTGAAAAAAATGGATAGCTCTTTTCTGGAACACATATATACATTTTATTTCATGCTGTGAAGTTAAACGACTCTCATAGAAACCTGTTCAGTTCTTCTTTTAATCTTTGGAGATACTTTGTACACAAAGTAACAAAGGAGCCAGGAGTTCTCTTTCATTGCCGTTAAAGCGCCCCGCTGCATGTTGGTACATCGCCCACTAACACTATGTTTAAAGACAAGTTGCACAAAGACTATTACTCAAGCACGGGAACAGCTAATCGTGACATCTCAGAGGTTTATAAACCGAATTTCCCATAATGCTTAGCCAAACAAAAGCAAAGGATATGAGAACTCTAAGAACGGACAAAATCTTAGAGAAACTCAGTAGCTTACCCTTTAGTACCCGCTCAGGTCTTAAAATAGTATTTGCTAAATTATGCCATTACAGAGAAAACATATCTGAAGCATATCAGACTGGTCCCACCTGTAAAGGCAGTCCAGAACCGAAATGCTCTGAGCCAAACAAACAATAAGCAGGTAACTTGTCCAGGTGTTTTGTTTTCCCCTTTAATTTTCATGACAGAGGTCGTTTTACTGCCCAATACGTTTTACAGCAAGATACGGCTTGGACTGATTAGTCAGTAAATCCTGCGTATCAGCTGCAGAAAACCTTTACTGATCCTGGACTTATGTCATTTCTTATTGAAGAGTGCTGCCCTGCAATGTGTAGAATTCATCAGGAAAAAATAACAATTCTACTAGAATTTTTTTTTAAATTTGGCTATTGGGATCGTAAAATTTAAATAGCCAGTTCTCCAAATTTACAGGTTTAGTAAGTAAACACTTTATGTCAAACTACGACCAATATCTACTGTATGCCTTACAATTAAAAAAGAGTAGAACTATATTTATAAGGACGATTTATACGCAGACTCTCTGGAAAGCTGAAAATCCTACACTTGGACAACTCTAATACTGGTCCCTCTCCTGACATCCTGACTGTTTCCTTTGGTGTGCTCCTTCTGGGGACACCATACAAATGCAGTGTGTGTGAGTTTATTCTTAAATACACTCACATATACAGGTGCTTCCATAGAACTCTTTACAGGAGCCCTGATTGGCCACCTTGCCAGGCAGCCTGTCATGCTTGCACACATCAGCAATGAGATGATTGGCCCTTTAATGGCCAGTCACTTCACCAGTTATACAGATCAATTCATTGGACACACACCCATGCCGACTCCTCCTACCCCGATCTTCCTGACAGCTTGCTTGCCAAATTTGGCATGTGTGGCATTCAGTTGTAGATTTTAAGCCTACTTGATGTGCATGTATCCTGTAGCTTAGAATAAAATAACTTTATAGTTAAAAATATGTTAATAATACATTTAAAAAACAATTAAGTAAAAAAAGTGTCAGAAATGAAATAAGGGATGCTGATGTGAATTATTTCCTTACATTTTATAAAATTCTAATAAAAACAAGATCACACAAATTGTCTGCTAAATGGCAAACCAATCATTTAATTTCTATTTAAATATTTTTATTTCCATTCAAATTCTACTACAAAAACGTTTTATATTTTCATTGTATCCATATATTCGATATAGGCCAAATAAATAATGCATTATTTTTTTTATTTATTTATCTTAACCCACATGCATAGCTGAACATGAATCCAATTAATGTATTGAATTCTATTGAAATAATTAACTAGAATCAAGTGTTAACAAATTGATATATATATATTGATAAAAAAAAAAAAAAACTAAAAACAAAGTCCCTGCGTGATGACAGTGGGATATGCTGCAAGGCTAATTTCACAAGATCTTGTAGGGCTGGATGGAAGACCAAATGAAATGCACTTGTTTCCCACATTTGTAACATGCCCTCAGTGTCTAGACAAACAAATGGCTTGTGGATTTTTCTTTCTCTTTTTGAATAGTAGCCCGGGGGCTAAGGAGCTATTAGTGAGCTTTCTCTGAATAGGGCCTAATGATTGGGGTGGAGACATCTTTATCTGCAAATGTCTTAGCTCTCTAGATGATAATGAGAATTAATTGCAATTCTTTGATGTTTACATAGCAAGCACACACATGATTTATCTCACCAGACTGTATGTTTGACAAATTTATAACCGGGTCTGAACATCCTCCCACTGCCTAAAAGGACATATCAGGCTACATATATATATATATACGTTTTTATAATAATGTTTATTGAGAATAAACTAAAAGGGTGCGGGTACAGGAGTACATTAATTCATACAATAATCATGAGTTATTGAGTAAAGGTACATAGCCATATGGTAAGTGTAAGTTCATCAAGTGGACATGTAAAATTCTCATTTAACTTATTTACTACCAAAAAAACAAACAACAAAAAAACACCTATTAATCCGATTAATTTGGGTGTCCTGCGAAGTAATGTTTGATTATATTTTCGTTTCAATATGTATTGATAACACATTATTTATTAATGAAAACAAAAATGAAAATATTTCTTGGACAGAAATTTTTTTACAAATACTTTACCAAATAATGAAGCTACAGGCAAGGAAACCGTGCTGTAAATTAAAATATACACGTATTGTATAATTATAATATGTGCTGTCACATTGAAATGACGTTGCCCATACCATGTCACCCTCACTGCAGTCACATTGCTTTTTTGGACACACGCATATTAATACATACACACACACACACACACACACATATGTACACTGATACCTGCACGTATATACACACTCTGATAAACACACACATATGCACATCTTCATTCACACATATACACAGATATTGCAGACACAGTCACTGATACAACTGCCAAAAGAGAAACACACACTGCCAACACACAGACTGACACTCTCAGGCACACAATGTGACAGCTATACATACACTGACACAGACACACATATATACATGCTGACAGACACACACACCCACACTGTTAGAAACACACACATTTACCCTGGTGGTGTAGTGGTGATAGTGTGTTGTAAATCCTTCCAGCAGCCATCAGCCAGGCAGCACTGTTGCTTTCCTGTTCCATTATAACACGATGTATAGTTTGACATAGTAATGGAGCAGGCACATCAGTGTGTCCCTTCTTCTCATGGATAGTGGCTGGCTTCTCCCCAGCAGCCGTAAGCACCTGTATCAGTCGATACAAACAACATTTGATTTCAATAAACAAATTTATACACGAGTGACGAGGTGAAGTGGTTAATAAAATTTGAAATTGTTTTCTCTCGAGTTTGTATATATTTTATTTTTTACCTTTCATCACACACTTAAAAAAAAAAAAATCACCACTAGTGATTGTTGAGAGTGCGCCTTGGCGATTAAGAGATATCTTCACACCACACTTAAATTAAACAAAGGAAAAAAAAAAATAAAATGTATATACAATGTAACTGATTTGAAACACAAACACAAAACACAAAAGTGGAATACTAACTATCCTGTTAATAGGAAACTAACAAGCCACAATGTAATAAATGTTAATTGTTAAAGAAAACTGCATTCTAATCCACCCATAACTGGCTTTATTAAAAGAAGACAATAGGATCAGGACAGGAACACAAACATGTATTTCTGACACTATAGTTCTAACATTGCTGTTTAGGTCCGGCCTTCCCTATTTCCAGCACAGCGTCGGTCTCACCGTGGCTGGCCCCGCCCTGTTCTGCCTCCAAATTTGATGTTCTCAGCCAAGTCAATGCTTTCCCATAGGAAAAATGCCATGATGCACCAATCAGCATCTTCTTGAATTAATGCATCTCTATAGGGAGCATTCAGCATCCCAATGCAAAGCGCAGTGTGCAGCACTGAGATAGGAAGCACCTCTAGTGGCCATCTAAGTGACTGTCACTAGAGGTGTTACTAGGCAGCAATGTAAACACTGCCTTTTCTCTGGCAGTGTTTATATTAAAAGGCCTGCAGGGACATTAAGCTGTAGTTCTTCTGGTGACTAAAGTGTCACTTTAACTCAATGGGTACCACCTCTAAATGGATAATACCTCAAAATACACATATTCATTTTCTCTAATAGTAACACAAAGGTTGTTAAGGGGAGATTGATCCCCTATCAAAATTCTGGGCATTAGGTTTGAATCTGGTTTCAATATTAAGAATCTATAGAGGTGGGTATTATGCATTTCTCTTTGATGGCATTGATGTTTTTTTTTTGCCCATGACGTCCAATATCAGTAATCCTTACCAAGAAGTGGGAGAACCACCTGGTCCTTTGGATCTTGCTTACAGTGTCTATGAAATTAGGGTTTCCAGCAGTTTAAGTCATGAATGATTGATGTTAGGAGAGACAATCTCTCTGTAAAAGTCTGCAGGTATGTGTTGTGGTTGGAAGCAAAAGGTCCAGATCTCTCTTGCTGAGATTAATCCAAGAAAATGTGAACAAACTGAGTCCTCTATGTTCACCCATTGGCAATGTCCCCTTGTTGAATCCATTGATTGATTTGCTTGAGCAAATTGTGCCGATCTATCAAACAAAAGTAAGTTTGGTACTGCTAGAATGCCTGCAGATCTTGGGAGAAGACCTATCTTATAATACTGTCTTGGCCATTTTCCTGACCACACAATCCGAAATGGTTTCTCCAACCCTTTTTAGTGTAAAATAGAACAATGCTCTACTGGAATTATTCTATGGGTTCCCACAAAATAAACACTAAAAGAGTATTTTTAAATAAGTTTTACTTGCCTTAATCCAAGACCAGGCAAAGCTCACCGGTGCTGCTCAAAACACCCCCCCCCCCCTCCGTTTGACATCCAAACAAAGGCCTCCACCTCACACCTAAAGGATCTGTTTCTAATGTCTTGCCAGATACCACAGGACACATTAGGAGGTCTTGTGGAGTACATGCCTCAACGCATCACAGCTCTTTTGACAGCATTGTATTAGGCAGGTGTTTTTAATGTTGTGAACGTTCAGTTTATATGTATAGATATATACACACACACACACACACTAATGAGGAAGTGACATATGGTTCATATATTCAATTGTTTATCTCCTACAGAGAGCTAATCAATCTATACTATATCTCTTTCTAGACAGTATTGGGTTTGTGCTCCAGTTGCAGTTGTTCACAAATAAAGTTGAGAAATTTGAATAAGAATTCTGTTATTCGGCAGTCTGAATCCTCTCTGAACACACACACCCAAGAGAAGATGGAATTCTTCATTTTACTCACAAATAGCACATTTGCACATTGCTTGTTTAGAGAACACTTGACTTTCACTTTTTTTTTTTCCACTTTTTTTGTGAATGCATTATAATATTTGCATTTATATGTAAAAAAAAAAAAAATTAAAAGTATTATCACTTCTATAAATAGAGCCTGTGAAATGTGCAGTGCTGGTTACTTTGTGTAGAAAGTATCAGGAAACTTGGGTCAGACAGCCTCGCGACATAACTGAGAGCCAGACTTTTACCTCACCTTACTCTGTCCTTTCCTCAGACATAGGACTTGAAAGTCTGCCCTAGTATTTCTTTTGATCCCTTTTGTTCTTAATATTATTAGCAAGGTGCCATTGTGAGTCCCAATCAGACTGAAAGGTGCTAAAGGGCCAGTCCATCAGTCACTATGTGCATATCAAATAGCTCAAACCGTTATTGAAGTCTTGTACAGACAGCTTCTGATTTCTAAATTTGGCTTTTTAACTCTATATTTATAAACATTTAAAGTTTTTATTTGTTTCAGACCTCAGTATTATCTCCATGCCATCAACTCCTTTTCCCACTTAATGTATTGCAAACAAAAATGTAGCTATATGGCGGATATTGAGTTTTCCCATGTAGAGCTAAGATTATTGGAACTCGCCATACAAAAATAGACAGAAACATAGACAGTGACGGCAGATAAGAACCATTCGGCCCATCTAGTCTGCCCAATTTTCTAAATACTTTCATTAGTCCCTGGCCTTATCTTATAGTTAGCATAGCCTTATACCTATCCCACGCTTGCTTAAACTCCTTTACTGTGTTAACCTCTACCACTTCAGCTGGAAGGCTATTCCATGCATCCACTACCCTCTCAGTAAAGTAATACTTCCTGGTATTATTTTTAAACCTTTGCCCCTCTGATTTAAGACTATGTCCTCTTGTTGTGGTAGTTTTTCTTCTTTTAAATATAGTCTCCTCCTTTACTGTGTTGATTCCCTTTATGTATTTAAATGTTTCTATCATATCCCCCCTGTCTCGTCTTTCCTCCAAGCTATACATGTTAAGATCCTTTAACCTTTCCTGGTACGTTTTATCCTGCAATCCATGAACCAGTTTAGTTAATATTCTTCAGGTGGAGGCTTCCTGTAGCAATGATCATGGGAGATACAATGCACAACACCGTGAAGGCAGGCACCCCCATTCCCTAAATCTCCCCAGGACTATTCCATCCCTAAACTCCCCTAAAACACTTACCCAAATCTAAACTCTAGCCACACTTTTACCTTAGCCGCACCCTTTTCAATGCCATTGTCTTTAATGGACCTTTAATGATGCTGTGTGTGCCTTTGCGAATTCAGCATTATTAACAAATGGGTCTTCAGTAGAAGAATTCAGAGATTGAAACAAATGGAATTCACTCGTCTCAAATGTTCTGTGCAGTCCAGCAGCATTTTTATTTTATCCGTTTTCCATATTTACTGTAGATGGTCCCCTATATATATATATTTGTATACATTGTATATCTATCTCATTGTGCTGCTTCAGTTAAGTCTAGGCAAATTGTCAAAGCATTTTGGCTGCTGACGTGACATAGCCTCTGGCTAATGTGTGGCTAATTGTCACAGTGCAGAAAAACAAAGTGGAAAGTCTGTCTTTAATAAAGTGATATACATTATCATGATCAGTCTACATTTGGCTGCTACTTAAGGGGAAAAAAATCAGTAAAGCACTCAATTCACTGTGGGTTTATATGAACATAAAACTGGGTAATAATGTGTGGGCTTTAGGAGATACAAAAAAAAAAGTACTATTGTTTTATAAATGAATCCCTGAAAAAATCAGACAGTGGGTATTTATTACAAATCTTGTATTTAGTTATTAATTCATACGGTAATAAAGATAGTGTTTGCAACTCTTCGAAAATACTAGGCTATATTCTTATCAAGATTAAGAAACAGCACAATCCCTGCTGCAAATCATGAGTCAGCTGCACCTTAAACTTAAATTAAAAAAAATTTATATGGAAAATAAATTTTAAACAATTGCAAGGACCATAAGGTGACCCTAAAAGATCGGCACTTATAGGCAACTTCCTACTCTGCTTGCTGGAAAAATGTATCCTGATTGTGATCCTTATATGTTTTGGTAGAAGTTCCCAAAACAAATAGGAAGAGATAAAATGTAATTTCTTCTGTTAAGTAATGCCCATTGCAATGATACATTACCCCTAGGCAGATGAAACACTTAGCAGACTGTGCCATCCCTTACTGACAGACCAGCTCTGAAATATTTGAGTGATAACATAGGGTTTAAAAAAAAATTTAAAAAAAATGTAGGTATTCTTACATACTGTAATCATTTTTCAGATTCCTGTTTTGGCGAAAAGTATTGCCCTATAAACTGTTATATAAATTAAATATGTAAACTAATCTATATAAATTAACAAACATTCTTTAGTAGCCTTGCATTTTTCATATTTTTTTATTAATCAAACACTATATTTACACTATATATTTTTATATCTACTGAAGCCCCCAAAAATATTATTCAGCTTTATTTCCATACAAACGCACCGTGAATTTAGTGATTTGCTTTTTTTTTTTCCTTTAAGAAAAGCCAAATGTAGACTGATCATGATAATGTGTATCAGTTTATTGAAGACAGACTTTCCACTTTGTTTTTCTGAACTGTGACAATTAGGCAATCATTAGCCAGGGGCTATGTCACTTCAGCAGACAAAGTACTTTGATAATTTGTCTAGACTTGGCTGAAAAAGCACAATGAGATAGATATACAATGTATAAAAAACATATATGTATATATAATTGACCAACTAAATTCTAATGATATAAAAGGATTCGATAGGTATGTTTGAAACATTATGTCTGCCATTTGTTTCAAAGACCCACCCCAAGAAAAGGAACCATACCGTTTACCAAAACTATGTCACAACCACCTGCCAGATACTATGAACCACTATTATCTACAGAGAGTGCATATTACATCTATCAATGTTACTTTTCATGTGAATGGTTTGATAGTAGATTAGATTTTTTTTTAAATAGAACTGTTTTTCTTTAAGTGCAAAGTGAAATATTATTGCTTATTGTTTTAGAATTAAGACAATTCATTAACTTGAATTTAAAGAAACACTCAAAGCACTATAACCACTGCAGAGCAATGTGCCTGACGTCCTCTCCCAGTGTAAATAGTCAAAATTTTTGATAATGGATTGACAACTTACCTTATATTACGTTCTCTTCTATGACATTTTCCGTTATTCCTTTGCTTATATTTTCCTTTTTTTTTCTTTAGTAATGATATGTTTGAACTGGAGTATGATCTATTTTGCTAAATCTTTAATATAAAGAATAGAAAACGGAGAAGTGACAGTTTCCCTTTAAGAATTGTGTTAAGAAATCCCCACCAGTGGGCTGTGATAAAAATGTGACAATTAATTCAGAGTACTGTAGTTAAATAAAATTATTTGTGTTGATGAGTCTTTTTCAACCAAGATTATTATAAAACTATACACATAGATATACATTAGAAAAAGGATTTAATAACATAAATTATAAGGCAAATAGCTAACCTCTCCCCCCCCCCCCCCCACCACCACCACCACCACTAAAAAAGAAAACAATGAAATAAAAATGTAAGATATAAATACTTTTTTTTTTCCTTTACCTTTTCATTTTATTATTATCCCAAAACAGTGGAATATTTTGGGTTGGAGTGCTGAGGTCCACCCCAGGTGACAGACAGTGCACCATTTCCCTTCTTCTCATATTGTTGTGTGTCTGTGTGTAGAAGACTGTTGTAGAAGATTGCTACATTTCCACAGAGGGGATGGTAACACACAATTCCACCTTGGCTGACAAATAAACGAGATATGCCTAGACACTAGACTTGTGCATTCAGTTTCAAAAGAATCATAATTTGTCAGAATTATGTACAATTGGGGATTCATCTGAAATCCCAAACTTCGAATTTCCATATAGACGAATCATGAATCAAGCAAAACAGGCAACATGACTACATAATTCAGAGTTCTGTCCGTGCCTTGAAAAAAAGGATGATTGACAATTTGACAGAAAAGAAGAAACATTATACCTAAATTTATTTTTCCCAAAACATTTGCATGGACGAAATTCGTCCAAATCAAAACATAACATGGACAAAATCCAAATCGCCCAAAAACTGTGGTTTATCTTTTTAGTAAATTGTTTTGGGCAAACCAACATTTTTCTTCAATGCACAAGTCTACTGGACTCCATATTTTTGCGTGTGTATTTTTTTTTTGTTTTGTTTTATTTTATTCTAAAATCTAAAATTTACACTTTTCCATCTTTTACTTTAACTTTTTTACTTTTTAATCAAAAAGGCCTCGATTTAATATATTTGGACACGCATTCCCAGTGTTCACGATCTGTTGGAAAATCGAGGCCAAAGTTGGCTAGGTTTTCAAATGAATTCTTTAAGTGCTCCTCTGCAGCAAGTTTCTGTGAAGCATCATACTGATGTGATAAACGTTGGCGCTTATACAGACTAGTTTAATACGATTATTCATGTGTTTGGGAATCAACTCTAAAGGCAAATTGAAAAGACAATGAACATCTGAGAGGGTGTTTTCTAAAAAAAACGACCCATTATGCATTAAGGTGCTTTGATCAGTGAAATCTCTAATGCAAATATATGTATAGATTGCTTGAGACATATGAACAGCATTACAATCAAATAGAGATTGATGGATCACTTTCATGGGTTATACACACAAAACCAGCATAATTTTTTAGCAACACTATTCTGTTTCTGTGCTTGTATCTTTTTCTGAAGAGAGTAATATGTTTTTTTTAAATTAATTATTGAAGATTTGTAGGAATCTTTGGTTCTCTACAGACTTCTGAATTTGAAAGTGTCACTTGAAATTCTCCTTCTACAAATTCTCCACATTTGATAAGATCAAGGTGTTTGGTTATAATGTCACTATCATGGTTTGTTCATTAAATCCGGCAAAATAAGCATCGCTACAAAAAAAAATTTCAGTATTCTTTTCCCAGTTTTCGTCAAATGGTACCTGGGTGTATCGTAACCAATGTGGCTACTAATCATCTACTGTGCCCTGTGATTAAGGCTCTGAAGCTTGAAACACATTAGACAATGGGTATCTTGCTCTTCTCCTGCATTGTCTTCTACAGCCATGATACTTTTACATTTCTCTTTGCTTTATTATTTTCTAAATAAAGATGCAAAGTTTTTATGACCAGACTGGATGTTACAAAGTGAAGTCAAGTCTACAAATCCCCAATGAGAAGGCGATCCATTCTATATATGTCGATAACCCTAATTAAAGTACGTACTTTTACGTTTGGAGGTTGGAAACATTTGTTGGATTTCTCCTATGATAATGCCCACCACCTTATGCATTTGTTGAGGGCACAATATCCTGTAGCAGCCCCTACTCTCATGTTGTTATGGCCCAGTATGTTATGGCCAGAGCCCTAACACAACTACAGTTTATAGTCCAGGCATAGGCAACCTTCGGCACTGCAGATGTTTTGTACTACACCTCCCATGATGCTTTGCCAGCATTATGGGTGTAAGAGCATTATGGGGGATGTAGTCCACAACATCTGGAGTGCCGAAGGTTGCCTTTCCCTAGTTTATACTAACATTTTCCAATCTTCCATGGTATAGGCTGCATATCACCAAAAACCGCACCGTGAGGATTTGAGCCCTGTTCAAAAGGTGCCATGAAGAAAGAGAGAGACAGAGAGAGAGTGTGTGTATTTTTCATTATTAATTCTTTTTTAAATAAAGATGCATAAGTTTTTTACATCTATCTAAAAATAACAGTAACATTTACTCTTCCATATCATTGAGTTGAGCAGCCAGGCATTTTCTTGTCTCATCAGTCTTATCATTCTTCGACCAAACCTATAACCATTCAGATTTTTTGCCCACCTGCTATGGATGCCAAGCAAACCATATTCAGAACAAGCTTACAGTAGAGAATTACGCAATGTCATGACATTTAGTTTATCATTTAGATTATTCATTTTTGTTCTATATTATTGAAAACATGTTCCTAGAAGTGTTGCTAGGAAAGTGTGATATTCGCCTAACAGCATCTCTGTCTAAATTGTCTCCTTCAATTCAAACAATGTGTAAAATCACAAATGTTGATTGTATGTCATATCAATGTCGCATGTGTAGTTGAAATTCAACTGAAACTCATTGTTTCCATGGCTACTAGATTAGAATATAGTATCCTTGTATCAATAAAGGAGGCTTAAAAGACTTTCTATTTTTTTTTCTCAAAGTTTATTATATCTCGTAGATTATGTGTATTGATTATTTTGAAAAAAACAAGAAGAGAAAATGTGACTTTTAATCTCTGAAGTCCACACTCATAACTCCAACCAGGCTATTGCGTTGGCTGGTAACTTATGGCAAAGCAGCTTGACGTCACAATAAGGTATAGTAATTGTAGGCCTGCTTCGTAAAGGATGTAATATCATATAACGAGCAACATCAGAATATCATATAAATGGGGGCACTCAAAGGTCATATAAATCGTAATAGTGGAAGATCATATAAGGGGGACACTTGAAGATCATATAAATCATAATAGTAACAGGTCATATTAGGGGGACACTTGAACATTGTATAAGTGGTAACAATGGACGATCATTGGACGGTTTTCTAAGTGTTTGGAGAGACTATTTTGTAGCGTACACACACACTGGGTAGCACACATTAAGTAAAAGTACTTGAAAGAAAATGTTGTGTACATAACAATTGCTTGCACCCTTATTGAATAGCTAGGCATCATGTCTGCTTCAAGCAACTACTTTGTCTGTATTTTGTAGTCGGCTACTGATGAATGTGATAAGATAGACAAGTCCAGAGTTTGACTACCCTGTCTGGCCCTTGGCTGACTGGTCTGGGCACTGTCTGTTGAGTTCCCGAAAAAAAAAAAAGTTGACTATCTGTAAAGGCCATCTCCACAAGTGCTTAGCCAAATTTAGGTCATTACATTGTATAAACAAAATCACTAATAGCCCCGAGCTACAAACTGACCAGTAGCCTGATATGTCAATGCCAATTAACATCAGTTAACTAATTGGGATAACGAGCTGGCTATCAAGCAGCATTGTGGGTGTTTTTGTTTTATTAAAACATATGTCATTTATTAATGTATTTAACAATTTATATATCTGACTTATCCTAAAGGGAATCCATGTGCATAGCGAAAATTAAGGTTATCTTAAACTAGGAATTTTGGAGAAACGACAAGGAAATTGTAATTTGAGACCAACATAGCTATACTGTAAAAATATATATATGTACAGAATTGTAAACATTTGTTCAATTCCTTTATTTTGGTTTTAAATGTACAAGTCTCACGTCAGTTGTTCAAGTTCATGTTTGACTGAATTCTCTCCAACTGTTGTCTTGAGTAATGTATATTTTGGTTAAAAATAGGACTGTTTTCACATAGGCTAAGGAGTCATTTTACTCGTTAATGAACTTGATGGACTTAAGTCTTTTTCAACCAATATTATTCACCAACTATACAAAATGTAGAAAAACAATATAATACATTAAAGGGTTATTCCAACCACATGACCACTTGGGTGATTTGAAGTGGTCATGGTGGTATGAATATGTATGTGCAGTGTTTGAGCTTGAAACAATGCACATGCTAAATTATTGGCAATTGTGTGCTGGGGCCTGAGGCTTTCCACTGTCAATTTGAGCCCCAGGCTGCCCACTGTCAATTCTGTGCATATTTTGCATCACTGGTGACAAACTTAAAAAAATCTTGCCTTTGCAGGTAGAGAGTTTAAACAGGAAAGTAGCACTTCCCTTCCATCCTTCTTTCCTGTCGGCGCTCCCTCCTGCGCCCCCTGCTTCAAAATTGCGAGAATCCCTCCCTCCTTCCCAGGCCAGGAGTGAACATGCGCTCTGAGACGGTAAATTGGTCCAGTCACAGGCTTCTCATATGAATGGACCATGGGAGTGTGTTTGACATCATGACGGTGTGGAAAATAAACTTTGACTCGCGATGGATTATGGTAAGTTAAAACTTTGTTTGCAGGTTATTACAGGGGGGGGGGGTCTAATAACTATGTCCCATAGGGCATTTAGATTGTAAATTAACTAAATTAATTACAGACAAAAAGAAAAAGGAATAGACTAGTTGGACCTACCAGGTGTATTGGTCTAGGGCTTAACCCTTAAATCAACTATAGAAATAATGTGCAGTTCCCAAAAGAAAACAGATGGGAAATACTGCCTGGTATCAAAAATAGAACAGAAAGTGACCTTGCAATGATTAACAAGTACCTAGTAAAACACATGGTCAGCGAAAAATGAGAGTTTAAAACAGCATTACTGATCTGTGTAGTGATCACTTAAACTCCTAGATATCAATGAAATGATAGGAGGGGTACAAACAAGGCTTTATTATAGCCCCTCCTATATAAATATTAATATTATATACTGGTTAGCATTTATAAGTAAGTCAGCTGGCAAGTATCCTAACTATACATTACATACCAGTAGCAGTTAAAGTAACCAACATTTAGTTTCCAAGATAGACAGTGATAAAGGATACAAAATAATGTCTCATATCGATACCCTTAAGTGGTTTGGAAACAGCAAACTGTAAATGTACAAAAAGGCTACTACATATAAAATAAAAACGAACTAACATTTAGAGTGAATAGGCTCGGCCTCCATGAGGATCAATAGAAAAGTATAACATAAGGTAGAGATATGCAAAGACCCCTCTCTCCCTTTAAAAGTAACTACACAGAGAAAATGAAGTTATAAACAAATACATTTAAAAGTGCATAGTGGTGCAAATAAAGTGCACAGTGAGATAATAAAGGTGCAAAAAAGACAGTACGTCTGACACGCGGTTTGGTGCAACTTAGTGTCCACCTTCGTCAGAGGCAATGGGTCATCTTGGTGTAGTGATGCAGACTCAGTGTTTTCAGAGAAAGATTTAGCTAAATGTAGTTTGGACATCACAGCCTTTTTTTTATTAATAATCTTACCAGTCTTTTCAAATCACAAATCAGAACAAATTGGGAAATTGTATCCCTTGAGAACTACCGTATATTAAAAAGGACTTAATACCAAGAGGCTTAAGAGTCCAAAACACCCCCATCACACATGGAGGAAAGATAATTTATTACAGAGTGGGAAGAGGCAGCAGGTATATGCTCAAACGTTTATGGAAATTTTAACAAAATATGAGAAGAGAAGACTGGATAAAATAAATAAGGAGGTAGATGAGGAAGATGAGAAGATTCAAAACTTTAAACAAGATCCTAATTTTGACAATGGTCCACATCAAACTGAAAAGTAACTTAGACAGATTTCAATCAATTATCAAGACTCGCAAACATACGAAGTTCATAAGGGACAATCAAGAGTTTAAATGAGGTAAAATATATAGGAGGAATAATAGATATAGGAGCGTGGATTCTGATCAGTATTTCACATCTGAATATGAAACCAGTGGATCTGAATCAGACACAGCGACCTCAACTACCTCCTCTATCCATGATTCCAACCAAAAACGGATCCTTAAAAAGAGGGTCTCTTTTTTAGCCAGACCATCTCTGGTGGACTTTGCCCCTCCCAGAACCAGGAACAGATCCAGAGGGAATCTGAACTCAGTAATCAGAATTACAATGGTTTTAAACATTTGTGGCAATAGTGTGGTCAATCTAGCTAAATATACCTTATCCTGAACTACAGATTTTGAATAGAGGTCTGTCCTTTGTCTCAATTCCAGTATTTGATAAATTTATACATAGCTGTTATGTTATGTTTGGACATACAACTATTTGCGAGGAAAATCACTTTGCACAAGCTTCAAGTCATTAAAAAAAAGAAAAAAAAAAGGCAAGAGATCTGGGTCTAGACACCAGAGATTACAATCTGCTGGAAACATTGGTGGAACTCATGAGTAGCAACAAAACAAAAGGACCCCCGTTTACCTCTTTGAA
The DNA here is from genome assembly GCF_036172605.1 of Pelobates fuscus. Lineage (NCBI taxonomy): Eukaryota > Metazoa > Chordata > Amphibia > Anura > Pelobatidae > Pelobates > Pelobates fuscus. The sequence goes on along the minus strand of NC_086319.1, from coordinate 23,312,441 downwards.
GAAAGGAAGTGTATTTACCCCACACTTCTCTGACTTCAAATATATTGATCTATTCGTAGAATTAACATACAAAGAAATTGAGAAAATCTCACAGATGATGACTTGAAGCTAAGATCAAACAGCAACCTCACCCCAGATGAAAGAAAATCTTTAAAAAGATCAAACCATCGGACAAGGGAGGTAACATAGTAGTGATGGATCGGAAAACATATATTGATATGGCAGACAATCTAGTCACGGATAGAGAAACATAGATGATCCCCCCATCAAATTTCTAGGAGAATTCAAAAACATCCTTGAATATGCACTTGATTAATCACCAAGAATAAATTGAATTTTTTTATTTTTTTTTATTCTTTATTTTATCGTGCATATATTAGACATATAACATCTACGCCAGCAATGCCACAATAGCTTATGCCAGAGTTTACATATTCATAGAAAGACAGTTGTATGGCATGAATTGACAGTGCACATCTTTTAAATTTAAGAAGATTGGACAGTAGTGTAGTGTAAGTTATAGCGTGCTTGGCTGTAGGAGCTCGTCCACTGATTAGGTTAGGCAGTGTCCTAGACATTTGTTAGTCATGTGATGTTTAAAATTAAAGCAAGCGTATGAGATAGGAGTAAGAGATACGTCTAGTGCCGTGAGAGGTAATATGGTTAGATATGTCATATCCACAATTGTATGAATAATACAGAGTGGAAACTGCGCAGAGGTATAGCAGTCAGCATGAGTAGGGTACATGTGCATTTCTATACGCAGGCAACCACAAGTACTAACATATGTTAGGTGGTCTAAGTAGTTGCTAACCGCATTTTTATTAGTAAGTAGATTAGTGTCACAAGCTCTGGAGTCAAGAAGAAGTGAAATAACTATATATTAAAGTAACACGTTAAAGAAACAAGAGATTTAACCACATGTTGTCAGTTCCCTTATTAAACAGAAGAGAAGTCATTCAGTCGCTTTAGAAGGGCATCAACCCTATCTGAGTTAGTAAATATTTGCTGTGTAAGGATGAATAAACAACATGCTATGCTTCAAGCTGATGACATTAAAACACCCCAATGCCCCACCAACAGATGTTAAGTCCCAATATCCCTGGCTGTGGATTGAGGCAGGTATCTGCATGCTCAGTGTGGCCCTTGGTGGTGTGCTCAGTCTCTGGTGTTCAGTGTCCACACCTTGAAGGTTGAGGGCTTGTCTGCCGGGTCTGGTGAGTTGGTGTTGTGTCGCTTGTGTCTGCGTGCTGCCCCTCCGCCTTCTTTACTGTGTGCAGGGACCATGGAGATTAGGTCTAGCATGTACCGATGTGGTGTGGTCCTGTGTCCCCGTCGGTCAGGCTTTAATGGGCAGGTGCGTGGGGTCTGCCCTAGATTTGTGGGGATTGTGTTCCTCGGGGGGCGGAAGGTGACAGGCTACCTGATGCGAGCTAGCAGGGTTGTAGATACCGCCTTTGTAGATGCGGCCTGTGGCTTGAGCTGTGGTTTAGCAGCCTACCTGGGTCTTGGGAGCTCCTCTACGGGCGGAACTGCAGGGTGTGGGCCGGGATCACCCCCACCGGCCCTTGGGGGGGGGGGAACAGGGCCCTGTCCGCCACTCTGAGGGAGTCCATCTGGATACCGTCGGGCAGGATAGCGGGGCAGACCTATAGTGTCAGGCAAGGGTAATCTCACACAAAATGCAAGTATATATGTTGGTCATATACTTAGATATCTGGTGAAAAACCTTCACTTCCTCAGAGACACTAAACCGACCATACAGACTGTAATACCTAAAAAATGCCATCCTTTGTAGTCTTGATGTTGAGGGCTTAGCCTTATATAGCTCAATACCTCATGATGTGGGGATTGCTCATGTGTCAACCTTCCTAAATCGTAGAAAAAAAATGTGCCACCATTTCATAATATGTTTGTCATTTATCTACTCCAATTCTCCGTGACGCATAATGACTTCCTCTTTAAAGGACCACTATGGGTATGGCTTTGCCCCCTCATATGCCAACCTCCACCTGGGATGGTGGGAAGAGTTTATGGTTTTTAATCCAGATCTAGCCCATTACACCAAATTTATTCATCCATGGAAACGTTTGGTATGATATTCTGGTCATCTAGACTGGTACTAATTAAACTTTCCTTGAATTTGTGCAAATACTGAATACCAACAATATAAGTCTTAAATTGGTGTAAAACCAGTGGCATTGTCTATCTCCTCACTTGTAGTTGTGGTAGTAAACCAATTTCAAGACACCTTAAGTTACATCATAGGGGATGCTCGGAAGGAATTAGATTCCTTGGCATTGAGCGAATGCGACTGGGCCCCAGGAAAAGGCGATCTAGACAAGATTCTACGCCAAAGGGAGAGGCACTGGATTTCCAAACGTAAAACTCTATCACCGAATGGTCTAAATGGAAGTTTCTCATATACCCCATTTATTCAGTAATTTCTCCTTTTCTCTGTTATATGTGTTACCTTGTCTAAGGACTCTAATGACTTTGTAAATATGTAAATAAATGATTGTTTATGTGTATATACATTCTGTAAACTCTGTTATGCTTGCTTAGCTGTAATACACTAATGTTGAAACATTAACCTTTATCCATTCTTGAATTAACGGTACAGATTAATATGGTCTATTTTCCAATTGTTTACTTGGCGTATCTTGAATTTGTGATTTTCTTAATCTCACTAGAGATATGGATATTTTCTACAATTCGCTCAACAAGATAGTCTCTGTATATTGGACTTCCCATGCCCTTTCATTCACAGATCTTTAATCTTTCACTTTCAATTTTAACATTTTGCTCATTGAAGAATTTTCAATGTTTCATTTACTGGCCACTACAGGTGCGGCACCAATAATATATGTGAGTTAGTTGAGAGCTGCTCAAAGATTGGTTACCCTTGAAAACTACACATCTGATTTAGAAAATCTAACTTAATTGCTTTGTGGACCCAGCCCTATATATTAGAGATCGTTTCAGTCTGCAACTTGCCTCTGACAAAGTTGCACCAAACCGCTTGTCAGGTGTGCTGTCTATTTTGCACATCTATTATCTCACTGTGCTATTTGCACCACCGTGCACTTTTCGATGTATTTGTTTATAACTTCATTTTCTCTGTCTAGTTACTTTTAAAGGGACAGAGGGATCTTTCAGATCCACTGGTTTCATATTCAGATGTGAAATACTGATCAGAATCCACGCTCCTATATCTATTATTCCTCCTATATATTTTACCTCATTTAAACTCTTGATTGTCCCTTATGAACTTCGTATGTTTGCGAGTCTTGATAATTGATTGAAATCTGTCTAAGTTACTTTTCAGTTTGATGTGGACCATTGTCAAAATTAGGATCTTGTTTAAAGTTTTGAATCTTCTCATCTTCCTCATCTACCTCCTTATTTTTTTTATCCAGTCTTCTCTTCTCATATTTTGTTAAAATTTCCATAAACGTTTTGAGCATATACCTGCTGCCTCTTCCCACTCTGTAATAAATTATCTTTCCTCTATGTGTGATGGGGGTGTTTTGGACTCTTAAGCCTCTTGGTATTAAGTCCTTTTTTAATATACGGTAGTTCTCAAGGGATACAATTTCCCAATTTGTTCTAATTTGTGATTTGAAAAGACTGGTAAGATTATTAATAAAAAAAAAAAACAGGCTGTAATGTCCAAACTACATTTAGCGAAATCTTGTTCTGAAAACACTGAGTCTGCATCACTACACCAAGATGACCCATTGCCTCTGACGAAGGTGGACACTAAGTTGCACCAAACCGCGTGTCAGACGTGCTGTCTTTTTTGCACCTTTATTATCTCACTGTGCACTTTATTTGCACCACTATGCACTTTTAAATGTATTTGTTTATAACTTCATTTTCTCTGTCTAGTCAGTTTTAAAGGGAGAGAGGGATCTTTGCATATTTCTACCTTATGTTATACTTTTCTATTGATCCTCATGGAGGCCGAGCCTATTCACTCTAAATGTTAGTTCGTTTTTATTTTATATGTAGTAGCCTTTTTGTACATTTACAGTTTGCTGTTTCCAAACCACTTAAGGGTATCGATATGAGACATTATTTTGTATCCTTTATCACTGTCTATCTTGGAAACTAAATGTTGGTTACTTTAACTGCTACTGGTATATAATGTATAGTTAGGATACTTGCCAGCTGACTTACTTATAAATGCTAACCAGTATATAATATTAATATTAATATAGGAGGGGCTATAATAAAGCCTTGTTTGTACCCCTCCTATCATTTCATTGATATCTAGGAGTTTAAGTGATCACTACACAGATCAGTAATGCTGTTTTAAACTCTCATTTTTCACTGACCAAGTGTTTTACTAGGTTAATCATTGCAAGGTCACTTTCTATTCTATTTTTGATACCAGGCAGCAATTCCCATCTGTTTTCTTTTGGGAACTGCACATTATTTCTATAACTAAATTAATTAGTTTTTAATCAGGATTGGAGTAACCTTTTAAACATAAGGGAAATAACTATTGCTTTTAAATATTTAATTCATAATACATATAAATGACGTGTTCTGTAATACACCTAAGAAGCTGCCACCAGAGCTACAGGCATTCTGGCCTGTGAAACATGAGTTGTCGAATAACGAGGGCATTATCTTTATGACTGAAAGGATACCCATACCCAAAAGTCAACAGAAGCTGGTTTTGGAATAAATCCACCAGGGACATTTAGGCATTGCTCTGTGCAAACGAAGGGCACGTTAATTGGTACACTGGCCTAACAGACTCTGATATTGAAAGATTTGTGAAGGTTTGTCATACACGCAGTGAATTTAAAAGGCAGAACACAAACGAATCGCTCATCACTTGGAGCATCCCTTCGCTAGCATGGCAAAGGCTAGCCACTGACATTTTTCATAATGAAGAGAAAAACCTACCTGATCATTGTTGACTATTACAGCAAACATTTTGAAATCGTACAGCTAAAGGACCTGAAATCGTCCACTATCATATTGGCTTTCAAATCAAAACTCGCCAGAGGAACTCGTATTAGACAATGGTCCACAATATTCAAGTGATGACTTTGAATCCTTCATGAAGGAATGGGGCATCAAGCACTAGCCTGTTAGTCCATATCTACCACAGGCTAACTGGCTGGCTGAAAAATATGTTGGCATCGCCAAATCCATTCTATTAAAGGCACAATCATCTGGGCAAGATGTTCATTTGGGTCTACTAAACTATCATGCAACTCCACTAGAAGGATTATGTTCTCCTGCACAGCTGCTTATGGGAAGAGCACTGAGAACCACAGTGCCCATTTCTCCAAAGAAACTTTACCCACAGAGTTTTACTCATGAGCTTGTTGCAGTTCAATGAGACAAAAACATTTCCAAACAAAAGCGATATTACGACAAATCAGACAAACCGCTTGCACCACTTACCTTAGGCCGTGAGACACAGGATAAATTGTAAGAAATGGGAACCGGCACGTATCGTACGTGTCTCTGAATCCCCAAGGTCATATGTAATTGAGAATCCTCGAGGTTAGGAACTCAGACGGAACAGATGGCATCTACCCCCTGACTTTTTAAGTTCTCCCACACACGATTAAAATGATGATGAAATTCCCAGCATACCCGTCATAGAAAGCAAGCTTGACTCGCATACTCTGTGCAACGCTGAACCAAATGATATGGAGGACACTATGGAGATTTCAGGTGCAACTCCCACTGTAGAGGAGTCATAGAATGCTCATAGGGACTCAAGAGACACCGACTCCAGTTATGGTCGTAAACTGAAACCCAAAATATGGAAAGATTTTGTTTCATGTCACTGTGTTCATGCTGTGTTCATGCTTGAGGGGAAAGATGTGATGATATGTTATTTTGTTATTTTGTTTGTGACATATCTAATGTTAATTGTTTAACTTCACTGTTATACCTTAAATGGTTAGTGTGTTGGTTCACTTTAAATCTTGCCATCTAACCCAGAACAGGAAATAGGTTACAGGTTATAGTTCAGTTGTACACAGGGAAGACTTAGAATTAAAGGATCACTATAGTGTCAGGAAAACCGCTTTGTGCCCCCACCCTCAGGGTCCCCTTCAGCTACTTACCTTTATCCAGTGGCGCTATCCAGTATCCTCGGTGCTGGTGACCTCTCCTCCCCCGCCGACGTCAGCTCCCGAGTGGAGCGGAATGCGCATGAGCGGCAAGTCCATAGGAATGCTTTCCTAGGGACATTCTGCACGCTGGATGCGATTTTCGCATCCAACGTCGCAAAAGCGCCTCTAGCGGCTGTCAGGAAGACAGATTAACCCTGCTATGTAAACGTAGCACGTTCTCTGAAACTGCTATGTTTACATCTAAAGGGTTAAAACCTGGGGGAACTGGCACCCAGTCCACTTCATTTAGCTGAAGTGGTCTGGGTGACTATAGTGATCCTTTAAGAGATCCTGGTTTAGCTTCTAATCCTCTCTCAGTGTCTAATGTCAATACAACACACATAGCAGTAAGGAAACTTTTCCCTGCCCTTTTCCTCCCCCCAGAAAAAGTCCACACATCTCTATCCTGCCATTGGGTGCATTCTTAGCTCACTGTCAATCATTGTTGTAAGCTCTTTCCGTTACACCTGGCAGTCAGAATACAAGGAAGAGGAGACATGAAACAATGTATTCATTCTACTAATAATTTGCAATATTTGCCTGAACTGAATTATATATAATTTGCCAAAAATGTAAAAGAAAACAAAACATCTCATTAAAGGTGGAGGTCGTCAGGTCTCTGAAGCATCCTGGCTTAAATCCATTTACACTTATAAAATCCTTACGGCTTGCGCATCCCATATGCAACTTTCGCGCTAGCTATTTTACAGATGGTACATGGTGCCTACACGACTAGCCATAATCCTCCCTTCCCGATCTAATACTTGAAACAGGCACATTTCTGCATGTCTGGTGGAGCTGCGCTAAAATACAAACATAATGGAAGGATGTCATCTCCCTCATCCAACCACACACCAGGATTAGGGTGCCAAACTTTCACGCCTCCTTTTTATTATTTATATTTGATGAACCATACCCTAAAGCTGATCTTCCATATCTTAATAGCAGCACTGTCACACATAGCTAAAAAACTGGCTATCCTCATCCACTGCAACAATGCAAGAACTTATAAGATACATTTCACAAGTAGGCAGATATGAACTAGCCACCGGAGATAATATCACTGAGACGGAGCTGGAGACACAAAGTATGGGAAACTCGGGCTTTGAAACACCCAACCTGAAGGGACCTCCTAGATAAGGACCTACAGTACTTACACAAGACCTAGCCATGACACCAGAGAGATAGGACTGATACCCTACTGAGAAATGAGTGAGACATCACTAAGCAAATTTAGAACTACACTGGAGTTCTTAGCCCCCTCCCTCCCCCTCCCCCTCCCCTTCCCACTTGTACAACCCTTCCACAGTTTACTCTATACACATACACCCTTATGCTTAGCCACATCACTCAGGGTACACATTCCCCTGACAGAACCAGGAAAGGCTAATACCATATACGAATATGCGGGGTACCACCCTATGATGTTACACTAACACTTACGGTATGAACCGTACCAAACAGGGCACACATACTGCAATTGGTCGTAGCCCTATTATAGGAAGGCGAAACTTGCCAGAGCCTTAGCTATGGCTTATGTACAGGAAATAGCGCCCATAGCAATAGCGGTTTCTTGATTCTGAAATAGGATCTATATCACCTGCCACGGTTCGTGGTCAATGGTTACCCACCACAACTATTGTACTATCACTTCAACATGCAAACATATAGGCTCTGTCGGCCTCCATCAGTGTGGTTCAATTATTGCTATATAACTGTTGAAATGTAACTACTGCTATGTAACTGTTTGAATGAATGTACCAGATGTGATATACTGTTACCCCTAATTCCCCTTTTCTTTTCTGTACCACCAATTTTCTCTTGAAAATAAAAAATGAAAAATTGAAAAAAAAGCTAGAGGTATGGTAAATCGGTTGTAGGTGATTGTCAGTGTTTTATTCAATGGTGTGGATTGCATAGAGATGACAGCTTCCTATTGAGACATTTTAATAAATAAACAGACTAACTGGTATAAAGATGGCAGATCCCTCGCAGTGAGCATTAAGTCTAACAAGAATAGACCAAGGAAAATAAACACACATTCTGTGATCTATTCAATATATAAAACAAAATAAATACATTACATTCCACCCAATCTATAATCAATAAAAGAATAGTTGCTATTGTTGGTGATTACCGGAAATAAAATGTATTATTTACCACTACTAATTATTGGCTGATAAAAATGTACGAATTCATAGACAATTCGGTGGAGGGGGAGGGTGATTCAAATATTAGTTTATTTTAGCTGCAAAACTAGTTACTGCAGACACTGCAAACCTTCCGCTTTTTGTTCAGCATAGACTTTCCAGAAGTTTATCTTTGAGGAATGAAGAATTTATATTATACATGTCTCAGCAAGCTATTTTGCACGTACAGCGCAGCCCCTCACGTCCGCTTAGAACTATAGTTCAAAGCAAGTCAGGCAGGAAATCCTGATTGACAGACGAGAAGGTGTGACAAAATTATATTATTAAAGTGTCATTTTCTATTTGAATCAGCAACTTTTACAAATTAAACCAGACAATTTAACCCTAAGGCACTTTAACAAGTTTGGAAAGAAGACCATTGTATGAAATTGTTAAAAAAATAATAATTTAAAAGTACGATTTTGAATTGTAAATATGCAAATTTATAACCATCCTTCATATTTTCATGCAAAAAGACATGTTAGACATCCTGTATTTTGGGGGCAAAAACTATGGCCCACTGGATCTTGCTTAACCCCTTAAGGACCAAACTTCTGGAATAAAAGGGAATCATGACATGTCACACATGTCATTTGTCCTTAAGGGGTTAAAGTTCAAATTTGCACCATTGCAGAATTGCCCCCCAGGCCACTAGTATTTAGTTATTATTGTATTCTAGTTCTTGAAGCAGGAGTATAAAACATTTAATTTAAAGCTAGGAAAGTTAGTGGATTATTGCTATACTAGTGCTGGTTTGTGGACTGGTTGTTTGGGCCAAGATTAGCCAGCCAACAATGTGTCTGGTTTCTGATAGAATAGTTGAAAAACAGAACATAGATCAGAAAAATTATAAACACAGGCATTGGTAGGACATTGGTAGGTGTCGGGAATATTTTATGCTCCAGGTCTTAATTACAGGAAACAATGTGAAGATGGACACAGGTGGTTTATGGGATCTAAACAGGTGCGTGTGATAAGAGAGAGAAAAACAACGTTACAAAAAAGTCACGCTGATCAATCCAGATACTAAACACATTGAGCAAATCCATATATACAAAAAAAAAGAGAAAGACGAGAGACATATTCAGTTATATAACTGTGTTGGAATATTAATTCATCACACTCGGCCGTTATAAGATAATACTCTTTATACATATCTAGATGAAAGCAAGGTACAAACAATGGAAGCAGAATGTTTAACAGTTAAAAAAGTAAACACTACACAACATTTTTTACATAACGATTATGAAGGAACCACAATTCTACAAATAGGTTACGTGGGTGGATAGGTAACAACCTACTGTTAACTATAAGATTTTCCTGACTTGTTTTCCCTGGTTCTCCTACCACTACAGATCAGCTACGTTTAACCCTAGGCTGGCCGCTATTTCATGTTTGAATTGTACATATGAATAATATTTAATAGATATGGCCTGGCTATGGACTGTTAGTGTCCATTGTATTCGTGTCCATATGATATCACCCCATTCAGATTAAACTGATATCACACAAAACAACAATTCAGTTTTCTTTTTCTATTCGGCTCCTTTTTATTACAGACACTTATTTAAAAGAAGCAATGCTGGGTGTGTGTTACGTTTCTTATTTAGTATTTGTGTTGTTTGTGTTTTTTCTGAGTAGAATTAAGAGGATTCTAGAGCTGATGCTCCTCTTGCAGAACAACACAATAAATGTCAAATATCTTAACCTGGTTTGTTAATTTATCAACTCCAACTACAAGAGGGTCACACAACCGCTTCCTCATAACGTTTTCTAAGGACCCTGCTAAAATCTTCTTTGACATCCTTAGCCAGATTACAAGAGACTCCATAACAAACCTTGGATCCATAGACATGCATATGGTTATTATTTGTCTTGCCCCTAATTCAGGAAAGGGTTCATGATAAACCTCCAACTAACAGTTTAAAAAGTGTTACCCTTCGAGAAAGTGTGAATAGCTTAATTTATGTAGGTTTTTATAAAGAGTAAAGAATGGAGAGCTAATGTTCTTATCTCAATCGATAGAGACTGTTAATCGGAGTGAGATTCTCTAGATTTCTTAACATTTAAGAGCATTCTCCTCAATTTCTATTTTTACTGTATCCCTTATCGCAGCGATATGACGAGCAGGTAATACAGACTAATAAAAGGAAGAACTGGCATGGAAAAGACTGGAAGAGCTTTACAGTGAGCAAAACGAATTGGAAAAGACTTTAGTGTATGAGGCACATAAAGCATCCAATGGAAGTCAGTGTAATACGTTATAGATACAAAGATGGGCATCACCATCATGTACGTAGGTACCGTACTTACCCTAACTCCATGTGCTCCATGTCCCAATGTGCCAATGTAGGCGCAGAAACTATGATATTGTGCCCAACACACCCCGATTTTACGTTGCATTATGCCCTTTGAGTCTATCAGTATATGACCCTGTTTTATACTGTATTCTATTTATTGTAGGCACAAGTTAAGGGAATGATGGAAGACATGGAGATTAGCCCACAAACAATGTGCTAAACAGAAAGAAGGTTAGCAAAATAGCTGACCAGCAGCTTACAACCCAAACGATGTGGCATATTTTAGATTCGACAGTTATTGACTAAAAGTATTAGACTTTATAAAATTTTTGCATAAAATGGACCCTCCACTGCCCAAATGTGCAAACATGTAGAATTGACTATTTAGTAGATATAACCACAATAAATACATGAGAACTGAATTGCAAATTTAAGACAGCTAAATGTTGACTGAGAGGGAGAATTTTTCAAAATCCGCTATTTTAGGCTTAATTCTGTCATTTGGATTTGCAATCCAATCACATACTCTAACCATATACCTATCCTAATCTTACCCTTAACCTCAGCCCTACACTATCTTTCACCCTAAAACAGCGTTAACACATACCCAGTACTAACACTTACCCTAACCTTACACTAATCCTAACCTTTCACCTAACCCTAACCCAACCATAAGTATAACACCTAACCCTAACCCAACCCCTAACCCTAATCCAACCCTAACCGAACCACTATCACCAACCCTAATCCTAAAGTAATCCAATGCTAATATCAATTCTGATATTAGAAATGTGTTTTACTATTTAAGTTAATAGATGGTGGTATGTTGCCACCATCTACTGGCCATTTTCAAAATTAGACTCCTAGCCGATTATATAGAGATCACAGTGGGGCAGCTGGCAAAGCTCAGCACTGGACCAACCATCTGTGGACAGACTGGAATACCATGTCCCCAAAGATGCCTGCACCCACTTCTGATACCCTCTATCATAACCTCTCCCTCGTGGCTCCGGCACTCAGTTAGTGAGTCAAAGCGCAGCTTAGGGAATCCCCAACCTTCATTCTGACTCAACAATGGGGAACAGAAACATGAGGGAGAGGATATTAGAGGGCAGCCACATGGGGTGCAGAGCATCAGATATCACCACCAGACTAGCAGGGAATCCATAGTATGCAGGATCACCATGGCAGACTGATAACTCAGGCACTATGTGGTCCCGCCACTGTGATGTGATAGAGGCAGGGCCGCGGGTAGAATCCTTTGGAATCAAACACACCAGGTTCCAGGGGGAGGCAGTTGAAAACAACAAGAGTGAAAGCTTAACTGAAAAATAGTCTAAGTGTTTCTATGTGTGTCAGTGTTTCTATGTGTGTCAGTGTTTGTGTGTGTGTGTTTACATATCTGTGCATTTTCCAGTGTTTGTATGTGTCAGTGTACACATCTGTGCATGTGTTAGCATTTGTGTGTGCCAGTGTATGTATCTGTCCATGTGTTTTCGGATCTGTGTGTGAATCTGTTCTTTTAAGTCAGTATGTGTCAATATAACTATATATGTGTCAATCTGTGCATGTGTAGTCTTTTGGAGTGTATATGTGTCTATGTGCATCTATGTCTGGCATTGTATGTGTGTTTCTGTGTATGGCAGTGTGCCCCTGTAAGTGCGTGTGTATTTGTAAAAATTACACACAACTACACCTCTGCATTTAAGCAGCAACACTGTACACAAAAACAGTCCTGCATTCAAACGCTAACGCTACACACAAACACACCTTTGAATTCACATGCAAACATTACAGAAAAACATACCCCTGCATTCATACACCAGCACTACATCATAAGAAGCTGCATTTAAACACCAACACTGCACATACCTCTGCATTTAAATGCCAACACTAGACACAAACTAGACCTCCTGCAGTCAACCATCAGCATTATACACAAATAAACAAACATTCACAGAAATATACAAAAGCACACCTCGATTCACAGATACTGCAATACAAACAGAACTCTGCAAGGATGAGTAAATAGTCGATCCGCAGCTGAAAAAGCATTATGGGTTTTGTAGAGCAGCTGAGGACCTACCGACTAGCCAGCTCTGCTCTATAACAGGGGGAAGACTTAACAGATTCTTGTACCAGCGTCCTGAGGTTTCTAGTTAGGCTTCTGACTGGACACAGGGCATGGTATAAGAGGGGTTGGCTTAAAGGACAACTGTCACCTCAAAACTTTTTTTTGATATAATATTTATTTTATCAGTTTTGAAGGAAGTAGATTTTTTTTAAACTTAAGTATATGTAACAAAACTATAAAAATTGATCTTTACCTTTAATATATGGCAGGATCCTTCGGCCACAAAGATGCATCCTGGATCTGTCAGTGTTTAAAAACAGACAGTTAGACTCTTTGTCTAAATGAAGTTGTTATGGTGTCAGGAGGACCCTGTGTGCACCCTTACCTGAAGGGGTTAAACTGTTCTCAAACGCTTAAACCCCAAAGGTAACCTCCAGTGCTGATCTCCAGGTCCCCCAGGCGGCATCCGGCTTCTAAATCTGAGTTACAGGAAGTGCGGAGTGCAGCCGGGCAGGGGAGCTACTGATTGGCTAACGTGGTCAGCCGACCTTTTTTATTTTATAAATAGCGCAGATTTCAATAGAAATTGCCACTTTTTGAATTCCCAACTATTCTTACTTTAGTACATAACCTCGTATGTTTTATTTTGTCCCGATAGATTTAAATTTTAATAAAGCTTGCTGGACTACAGGTCTATAAAGGATCCCGTGAGACTGAGAGATCCTCCATATATAGAGATTATTTTCTAAGCAGTCACTAGTGGGGACTGGAGGCCATTTTGTCAAGCTGGTCAAGTGTAGGAAAATACTAAGACAAAGTAAATTTTGACTGTGGTTTTTTTTTTTTTTTAATTCTTTATTTTTGTAGTGCATAAGCTGATAACAGGTTGTTGCGAGGTACCCCAAAGGCATTCCTCCAACGCATAAAAGACATTTGAAACATACAGGTACATGCAGCATCAAGCACAATTTTTATATTTAGAGATTTTGCTTTGAGATGCAGAAGTTATAGGCTTAAGAACTTACAACTTGATAACTTTCAACTTTACAGATAAAAATAACTGTAAATATATAAAACTGACATTACATCCTCTGCTTGTCTGCGCTATATGATATCGGGTTGCATCTTGAGGATCTATGTTGCGCTACGTGTGTGCCAAAGCGCTTGAATCAAAGCTGGCATGAGCTTAGTGTGTGTGGCTTTAGTAGGGATAAATGTGTAGGGGGGGTAGTTTGGCTTTGGTACGGCTTAGCAAGTTTGCCTACGGAGCCAGAAAAATAATTACAGAGCTTAATAAACAGATAAAACTTTCATAAATTCTATAACTGTCAGTTATGACATGAAGAAACAGTTAGTTCAGACGGTGTCAAGCTGGAGGATCCGCCGTCCCCGCCAATGCCCGTCTTGGGACAAATGGAGGAATGTCCTCTACTGCCCGCATGCTTCTGTCCCGTGGAGGTAGGGTTCCCGTCGAGACTCCCAATGCTTGAAGGAAGGCAGGAGCGTCTTGGAGTTGCGAGAGTGGGAACTTCTTGCCGTTTTTCTCTGCCACTAGGTGGTGTGGGCCCCATCTGTACGGGATTTCAGCCTCTCTCAGAAGCTTTGTAGTGGAGCGGAGTGATTGCCTCCAGTGCATGGTAGCTCTTGAAAGGTCCTTGTAAAAGGACAGCTGCGAGCCCTCAAAAGACAGTGAGGGGGATACTCTCGTAGTTTCCAGGACGGCTATCTTGTCAGAGTCCCTTTGAAATTGTAAGAGCACGTCCCTTGGGGCTTCTGGGGGTGCCTTGGCTGCCTTGGGCAAACGGTGGCATCTGTCAGTTGCTGCTTGCTTAACTTGCCTAGGTGGTAGTAATGTGGCCATCATTCGCCGTAAATAGTGAGGCAGTTCCTCTGATGAGATGGATTCGGGTATGCCTCTTATCCGTATATTACGGGCTTTAGCCCTGTCTTCCAGACTTGCCAAACGCTGGCTCATGTCGCTACATTTCTTTTGTATAGCATGAAGTGCAGCATCTGTGGCTGATTGTGCCAAATGTGTGCCCCCTAGCTCCCCTTCCACTGCCTGGACACGGCCTGTCAGTGTGGCGACATCCTCCCTCACTACTGCTATGTCGGCTTGAAACATGGCCTTAAGGTCCTGCAATAAGGCTTTAATGTCTGCCTTAGTTGAGGGGGCAGCATCCCCAAGTCCCACATACCGTGATTGTGTAGGCAGTGTGGCTGGTAGTGTGGTAGGGAAATCATCCTCCTGTGTGCTCTCAGCTTCCGACGAAGCCGTGGAGTAGGCCGCGGTCGGCGCCATCTTGGGCTGCACGGGGTGTTGCGGCTGCCTGAACAGGCTTCCTATATCTCGGCAACCGGTCCCCGGATCCGCCCGCTGTTTCTTGGAGCGGCGCCCCATTGTCTCCAGACCCTGTGGAGCTCGGCTCGGCGGATTTTGTGCCCAGCAGGTCTGTTTATCCGACGTTCAGGCGGACGGCGGCTCGGAGCTCGCTGAGGATGCGACCGTCTCGCATGGGCGCTGGCTCCGCCCCCTTGACTGTGTTTTATCTCCATGAAATACTCATTTTGAAAGGGGATGGGGAGTGACAGTGCCACTTTAAGCGCAAATGTAAATATTATAATAAATCTTTTTTAGATAAATTCATGTTCACCATATCTAAATTAAAAAAAATAAAAACACACTGGCGAATGCTGGAATCCATCTGCCTGTATATTTTTGTGACTGTGACTCAAACAGCCTGTATGGAAACAAACTGCTTTCATTTTCAGTCAGATGTTGCTTTAGAAGTTTCTATCTTCTGCTCTGTAAATTGAACTTTAATCACAAACAGGAGGCTTCTGCAAAGTCTAGCAAACTGTAAACATGGCACGAGATAAAAAAAAAATCTAAATTAAACAGAATTTGCAAAAAAGGAAGTATAAACTTTAGATGACTCTTTACAGGAAGTGTTTAGGAAGGCCGTGCAAGTCACATGCAGGGAGGTGTGGTTAGGACTGTATAAAAAAAGTGATTTAACTGAGTTTAGCAGTGAGACTGCAGGGGCATGATTATACCCCAAACCTGCTTCATTAAGCTAAAGTTGTTTTGGTGCCTATAGTGTCCCTTTAAGAACTCATCAGTTTTATATGTCTGTAATAAAACTTCCCTTTTCTCTTCTTTTTTTTGCTCTGTCACTTCTCAAATTCATAAGTCTGAGTTTTCTTTTTGCCCCATTTCTTTAAAGTTCTTGCTTGATTCTTTGTAGATATATGCATTTTAAATTAAGATTTGTCACAAAGATGCCAGGTAATTATAAAGATCAAACGATCAGGAATAGGGGGAGACAGCTGCCATTGTTATTTGCTATTTTCCAGTCAAAACATTAGCATCAAGATTGTGATGAAATT
Source organism: Pelobates fuscus (assembly GCF_036172605.1). Lineage (NCBI taxonomy): Eukaryota > Metazoa > Chordata > Amphibia > Anura > Pelobatidae > Pelobates > Pelobates fuscus. Next base: position 23,296,339 of record NC_086319.1, on the reverse strand, counting down.
CCATTCATTCAAATTTAAGCAGAAAAATGTCAATTTGAATGTATGTCGCTAAAGCAATTATTTGATTTTAGAAACTGACGGGCAATGTAAATGACTTCAAAAGCATGAAATTGGTAATATGCATCACTTTGTAAGTGGAGACAAGTGGCTATAATTAAGTATAGCAGCGTTGAAAAAAATGAAAGCAAATAAAGATTATATACAGATTAGTTTACATAATATGTGCAGACTTTGATTATAGTCAAAAAGTGTCAATATATATGGGATCGCATGGGCCAATTTACAAATCCTGTAAACTTGGAATGCTTAAAGGGGAAATCTGAGTAACATTAACATTACAAGTCTGTATAATTAATATGTTTAAAGAGCCGTGCATCAGTCGACAATTTGTTTAAACCAGCAAGCAAACACTTTTAAACAAACATACAAATTTAACGTATAGAAATGCAAAGTTATGCACTTCGGGGTTAAGAATGCACAAGCAACTTACACACTAAATGGTAGTGAATTAGGGATAACCACACACGAGAAGGATTTGGGAATTCTTATAGACAACAAATTAGGCAGCAATATGCAATGTCAATCTAGCGTTGCTAAGGCCAGTAAGGTTTTGTCATGTATAAATAGGGGCATAAATTCTCGAGATGAAAATATAATTTTGTCTCTTTATAAATCGCTGGTAAGACCACACCTTGAATATGCTGTGCAATTTTGGGCACCTGTTCTAAAGAAAGATATCATGGCACTAGAAAAAGTGCAGAGACGAGCTACAAAATTGATAAAAGGAATGGAGCATTTTAGTTATGAAGAAAGGTTAAAAAAATTTAATCTGTTTAGTTTGGAAAAACGGCGCCTGAGAGGGGATATGATAACTTTATACAAATATATTCGGGGCCTGTACAAACCTTTATCTGGAAATCTATTCATAAACAGGGCTATACATAGGACACGAGGTCACACATTTAGGCTGGAAGAAAGGAGATTTCATCTAAAGCAAAGAAAAGTTTTTTTTACAGTAAGAGCAATAAGGATATGGAATTCTCTGTCTGACAAGGTGGTTTTGTCAGAGTCTATACAGATGTTTAAACTGCAATTTGATAAATACTTACAAAAAAATAACATACAGGGATATAATTTCTAACTAGTGGGGTAATAGCTGCTTGATCCAAGGAGACATCTGACTGCTATTTTGGGGTCAGGAAGGAATTTTTTCCAAGTTTGTGGCAAAATTGGAAGCGCTACAGACTAGTTTTTTTGCCTTCTTTTGGATCAACAGCAATAACATATGTGAGGAAGGCTGAACTTGATGGACGCAAGTCTCTTTTCAGCTATGTAACTATGTAACTACAAACCGAAAAAAGCAAGAAAAAACGTTGAAAAGCATGTAATAAATATTGATAAACTTACTATAAACCGGGTCAGATTGCATTGTTGGTTACACCTCTCAACAAGGGAAGATTCGTCAACTCTCCCCACCCCCCATTACCCACCCATCTCAGTTTCAGACCAGTCCACTAATGACAGAAAGAGGGCATCATTGTGCAGCAGCAGGAGAGAGAAACCCGACATAGAAGTCTGCTCTGCATGAATCATGCTGACCAGACTCCCTCTATTCTCCGCCTATCAGATGTTGCAAGGTGAAGAGATCTTCCGACTGCACATATGGAGATCTGTCAGTCATGCCCAATGCAGTTTTTCAGCATTCCTAGGGATAGGACACTGATTGGTTAGATCAGTGCCCCACTAGGAGTTGGTGTGAAAAACATTAAAAAGAAGAAACAGGTAAATATGAAAAAAACCAAATCATATTTACCAACTTTTTTGAAAATGATGCAGATCAATTTAAAGTAACACTGTAAAAAACATAATAAGCTCTGTAGAGATAATTGTGCCAGTAGTTCCCTTGTGCCCCTCCCCCCCCCCCACAATTTTTGTGGTGATGACTCAATTTTTCTGTTACTGCCACTGTTATCATTCTCCCACCTTGTCATAATATGCTTAATAACTATTTATTTAATATAATATTAAACAGCTCAGTTATTTCTCCGCCTCAGCTACTTTACCCTAAGCTGTGAAGATCCCTTGATTGTTCACCCCAAATCACAGGTTAGCAAATAAAAGCTCTTCGAAAGGGCTTTATTGTGATGAAATTCCATCCAACGAAATTCAAACATAATTTCTCTGATAAATATGAAACTTTTCTTTACCCTCACTACCCTAATATGTCTTTCTGTTAAAGCAGTACTGTCACCGTATGGGGATTACTGAACGTGTCTATTATGGGTGCCGCCATCTTGGCTGCGCTGCTCCTTTAGAACTCGTGGCATTTCAGCGACTGGAGCCGATGTCACTGCTACACTTTCAAGCATGCTCGAGAGAACCGCTTTGAGGTTTATGGTGGATCCCGCGAGGCTGCGAGATGCTCCATAGACACAGCTAATTCCATGCAGCCGCCACTTATGACGGCTGCAGGTATTGACACATAAGTCCCACCTTGTGTCAGGTAGTGTCAGGCGGAGTAGAAATACAGAGCCAACGTAATTTCTGTGAAATCCCAACACAGTCATAATGAGTATTACTTAAAGATTCTATCTTTAAAAATTCACATTTTTAAAACAGGGGTGTCAGTGCCGCTTTAAGTTTACACTTAAGTGTTTTATTTAGTGGAACTTTTTTAGCACTTTGTTGCTTTGAATTAAGTAGAGTAGAGTCAACAGGTTTGCTTCCTTGGGAAGAAGAGTCTGGATGTTACTGGACCTGGATATCGGTTTCTTCTTCTCTGACTATAGTACCATAGGTTTTATGCTGTACACGGTGAATTCTGGTGAACTGACAAAGGAATTACAAATTGTACAAGACATTCACCTAGCTGTAAAAATCACCAAATCAGCTCATTTTCTCAACTTCACTCATCACAGTTTGCAGGTTAGTGAATAAAATCGTGAATACTTGGACTCTTAATACAGAAGAAATAGAACAAAAATAATTTTTTAGTGTTTATTTTCTATTCTATGTTCCCATATCTCCTAACAAGTATGACAGTAGGGTAGGAAGAGGTTGGAATGGAACAAGAGATGGCCCTCAGAGTGGTGTCTTCCCAATATAGCAAGGGGCACCACTGGTGACACAGCAGGTGTTAAGGTGTATGACAAAAGAAATGTCTAAGAATATGTGAGCGCGTTAACAGAATTCTGCGGGTGTGCAACGCTAGTTGGCGTGATCATCAACGATGATCAAAGATCATTGACGATGATCACGTCAACTAGGGTTGCCCACCCGCAGAATTCTGGTAACGCGCTCACATATTCTTAGACATTTCTTTTAAATACATGCTGGAACATCCCAACTATCCCAAGTTAATAAAAAATAAAAATGCACTCTTAAGGACTGAAATATATGTGTGCAACTGTGCATGAAGGTTCAGTAGAGAATCCAATTATCAGGGTGATTTAGACACCAATCTCCATTACAGACACCGCCAGCCCTCGTAACAGATTTATCCAATAGATACAGGAACTGATGTTCAGGAGCCTTAGAGGTACTTGTCATGGTGTGTGCTCCTATTTTGGGTTTTCTTCTTTTTATTAGCAATGGAAACATTTTACTTCAGGAAGTTTCTGGCTGACCCAGTATGTAGGGTAACAGGTCCCACTGTGCTTTCCTGGATGTGTATCTCTTTATAATGCGGATAGGCAGAGCGTGGTGAGAGCTGCATTGTATTACATAGAATTTATATCCTGAATGAGTGAATGAAGGCCGGTGTTTTGCTATCCCACTTTGGTTAATTCATGTTATCGCCCTCAGCATATTGCAGTGAACTGTGTCCGGACGAATCTGATAATCCTATCATGATAGTCCAGAAGGTAACAATTTAAATAAACAACTTTTATAACAACTTTTAGTAGAGATATTGTGCAGCACTGTGGAATCTGTTGGTGCCTTAAACATAATAATATTATGCCCACAAAGAAAACATGCAAGCACCTGCTGTCTGCAGCGTATGTGAGCCCTTCCCTCTTCCACCAGCTGGGTGATCTCAGCTTTCCCATGCTTCTCAATGAGCTGTAAGAAGGTTCCCCAAGAAGGTGGAAGATAGACGCAGTCTAGCTCTGTACGACTGACACATAGAAACATAGACATAGAAACATAGAATGTGACGGCAGATTAGAACCATTCGGCCCATCTAGTCTGCCCAGTTTTCTAAATACTTTCATTAGTCCCTGGCCTTATCTTATAGTTAGGATAGCCTTATGCCTATCCCACGCATGCTTAAACTCCTTTACTGTGTTAACCTCTACCACTTCAGCTGGAAGGCGATTCCATGCATCCACTACCCTCTCAGTAAAGTAATACTTCCTGATATTATTTTTAAACCTTTGTCCCTCTAATTTTAGACTATGTCCTCTGGTTGTGGTAGTTTTTCTTCTTTTAAATATAGTCTCCTCCTTTACTGTGTTGATTCCCTTTATGTATTTAAATGTTTCTATCATATCCCCCCTGTCTCGTCTTTCCTCCAAGCTATACATGTTAAGATCCTTTAACCTTTCCTGGTAAGTTTTATCTGGCAATCCATGAACCAGTTTAGTAGCCCTTCTTTGAACTCTCTCTAAGGTATCAATATCCTTCTGAAGATATGGACACTCCAGTTATCTCTGTGCAGCTAAAAGAAGGCTAATTAAACCTTGGAGGTGTTCTGCCCCAGCTATAAAAGAAGCAAATTCAGAAATGACAGAATCCAGACACATAAAGAAACATTGATGGGTTTTCTTACTAATCTCCAGATTGTAATATATCAAAATACAAACAGCAAAATTCAGTCTAATATAGCTAATATTTTAATTTAGCAGAGGTTACGTATTTTGCCAGATCGACTATTTTGGCCAAATTTTTGCAAATTAGATTTCGGTCAACCGAGTTTAGTGAATAATCCCGGTATATTGCCTAACCAGGGACTGATTTACTGAACAGTGAGCGGAGTATTAAGTTGGTGAAGAAGAGGCCAAAATTACCTAAAAACTCCAATGTTTCCATTTTGGCTACGTATTTCTAGACTGTATAAATGTGATTTTCAATTCACCGTTGTTCACTGCAGGGTATAATCCCCTGGGTTCGGGAAAGAAGTCAGCTCTAGCACCAATTGGACACTGTGAACAATGAATGCATATAGCTGTATTGTATGGCCAATTGCTCCCACATTGTATAATATAACAAGACATGGGAACATCAAAGTGGCCAGGCCAAGCTGCTACCTGCTAGCAGTCAGTGGAACTGATAAGTCATGACCTAGGGGCTTTTTAGTCAATACACCAGCAGTGTTATTTTAAAGTGTGAATGGTCTAGTCGTTTGTTTTTTAAATTGGAGCCAAAACAACTCAGTTGTCAGTATGGCTTATTTGTTTTAAAACTTGATATTCACTAACAAGGTTGTTTTTTCCCCCCTAAAGTGAGAATTCAAAGTGAATTTCAAATTTAAGATCAAAAAAGTCGAACCCGAAAATAGCTCGAAGTTCGGCTACTTTGATCTCAAATTGGAAACTCACATCGAATTCACTTTGAATCCCCACTTTGAAAAAATATAGCTGTATGAATTCACTTTGAATTTTCATTTTCACGCTTTACTGAATAACGTGTAGATGGATTGTGGAGACGTATAATTAACTCAAAATATCCGAGTTTGAGGATTCTGCAATACATCCAATCAGGATTATTTAAATAAAGTGAAAATTAGAACAGGTTCCTTCTTCAAATTCCAATTTAAGTTGAAAAAAAGCAGCTGAGCTACTCTGACCTTAAATTTGAAATTCACTCTAAATTCACTTTGCACTCACTTTAGTGCAGGGGGCCCCAAAGGCTAGATCCCCAGATGTTGTAGAACTACAACTCCCATGAAATTTTGCATGCCTTTAAAATGACAAAGCATCATGGGAGCTGTAGTTTTAAAACATCTGGGGATATACCTTTTGGGCACCCCTGCTTTAGTGCATAACGCTGTATGTATCTCTCTAGTTTGCTAATTTTGCCATTTCCTTGTCATTTCCAATCAGTTCCCAGGTGAGTGAACGCACTTATTGAATTAGTTAGCAGGTGCAATTAGAAGTTCACTATAGGACGTTTGATTTGAAACCAAAGTATATAATATTATTTTACGGAGAGTTGTAAAATAAAATATTATTAAAGTAGATTAGACTGAAAATCACGTTCTAATGTCTATTTAATTTGGCCACGTCTCTATTAATTCACTAAAACAGTGAGCTGTTGTGAATTGGCATGGGGAAATGCTAAATTAGACAAAATAAAATAATCTAACACGTAAAAAATAGTTAGAATTCTATTCCAACTCTCCCATTTTAGTTTAAATTGGAAAAAACAATCCCAGACTATTCTCCAATTAGTCATTAACCCGGCAGGGGGTATGTTGGGACCTACAGTAAGTGCATTTCAAGGAGTCTGTAAATCTGGGGAATAATGTAACTATATTGAAAACTATTATATTTAAATGTTCTCAGTCTGAGTCCTTATAATTCTGATAGGAAGTGTTACATCCTTTTAACTAATGTTGACAAACCTTTGCAGATTAAGGTTGAATTTGATTAAAAAAGGATCAAAAAGTCTGGACAAAGCTAAAAAAAAAAAAAAAAAAAAAAAAAAAAAAAAGATTAAAGTTTACCTTGGGGACTTGACAATTTCCTGAGACAAATGAGGTGTTATACTGTTGTGTGTTTTATGTATGATGTAATGCTCCTGGACAATGCACTGTATGTTTAATTGATTCATTGGGTGTATGTATGAGTCTACTGTCTAATGAACTTGGCAATGATGTGTTAATAGATGGGGCAGCTGATAGGCATTGGGCAGCCCCCTGTCTCTTCCTGAATTTTGGCAGACACCTTTCATGTGCCTGTTGCCAGTTGAGATATCTGTAAATCTGCACTAGAGAGACTCTGTATATAACAATATTTAAACATCTAAATATATTTAGTTTATGTAATGATTTCATTCCAAAAAAGAATTTGATACAAACTCCCTGTGGATGATACAATCATTCTCACCAGCATCTTCCTTTCTGTAAATCAGATTAACTTTCACATGAATGATCTTGTGGACTGCCATCCCTATTATCCACATGCAGTCACAGGCTACAGCTTGTAGTCTATCTCAGCATCAATGCCACAGCCTGTATAACTTTATAAACCAGTTTGATGATAGCTGCATAATGGTGTCAGTTTATACAAAATGATACATTTTCACTATGATGTCAAGAAATGTAACTGGTCTTAAAAACACATTATGAGATGTTTAAAGCACAGTTTATGTGTTTTTTTATTTTTTTATTTTTTTTGTGTTTTTATACATTTGAATCATACAGTCAATGTGTAGGCAGGCACTATGCCTAGCTTTTGGGTGGATTTCTGTTGTTTCTATATAATATATTCAATGATATAAATCTATATAACATTAAATAAGACTACATATGTCATAAGAAAGTATCTTAATATATATCTTAATATGCCCTTCTCCTTTTCTGATTTGAAAAGGGATGAATATTAAACTGTTAAATCTCACCAGAGGGATAGAACTTTATTTAATGGTTTATTTAATATATAATCCACTATCACAACCGTATGACAGCTAAACACCCATTCCTTATAATGGTAGTAAGTGATTGATATAGCTTATTGTTTTAGGAATCATTTGCTATTCTGGCAGCCTGTCTTGTGTTCTGCAACTCATACCACTCTGAGCACCTGTATTAATGTGGGTGAGGGTGACAGTCAGTGAATTTGGGGTCCCTGATACACATTACACCTAGAAATTGGTCACTATAGACATTCACCCAGACATTATTATCTCAGCATTATAAAATCAGCAGCTGACTAATAATTATTGCAGACAGATCTAAGTTTATACCATTTCTTCCAGGCTCCAGACATGAAATCGCCCTGTGTGTGACTGCAATGATAACTTGTCTTGAGAAAGACACTGATCATTGACACAGTGCAGGGAGACAGAAGGCAATTAGCAATGGCAAGGCATTTTCACTTGATAAGTCCATTCTGAAGTTACTTGTAAAATCAGCAAAGCTTCATCACAGCCCAAATCTCAGGAGGCAGACTGTCTGCCCATTAACAAGCCGGCTTTTCATTTAGCATCCCCATAAAACATGGCCAGTTTGTTCTATTTTAATATTCAGGTCTCCATCATAGATCAGGGGGCATTATTTTTTTTTTTCTTCATGAAATCTCCAATTCAAATGTCCAGGAGTGTCTGCCAGTCCTGTCTCCACCTCTCTAGTTATCACAACAATCACCTGAGTGGGGATGGGGTAAACTTGTCTGGAGAGGTGTCTAGATGAAGCCATTGATAAACAATGGTCTGGGGAGAGTCCTGGATGGATATATAAGGGGGTTGTCTCCCAAGCAGCAGACACACTGTATCCAGAGCACTTCACTAACACAGAGAGATACACTGAGCTTCCATCAGAACTTGTTCACCATGATCTATCCTGAAGCCTTCTCAGTTTTCCTGGTCAGCCTTCTAGTGGGCAGCAGCAAGGCCTTTTTTGACATTGGATTATCAACAAAATGTGTCACCATTCCTAAAGACTTGGGTTTGTGCAATGACATTGGCTACTCAGAGATGAGATTGCCCAACCTGATGGGGCACACTAGCTTGGCAGAGGTAGTGCCCAAATCAGAGGAATGGAAGAGCCTTATCCAGACTGGATGTCACCCCTATGCCAGGACCTTCCTCTGTTCCCTCTTTGCTCCTGTTTGCATGGACACGTAAGTACAAGTCATACTGTGTTCTCCTTGGTCATACATAGACATAGGCAGTAACTCCATATTCACACACAAAGGCCTGTCTTTACACACAAACTAGAACATATTTTTTTATTAATTAACCCAAACTTGTACAGTGTAGGGATATCTTAAATGTGGATCCATGCAATAACACAAATACTTGCTGTTCATTTTTCTGTATTTTAAGGTTTATACTCTAAATAGTGTCTCTAGATTCTATACAGAGAATGCTGGTATCAGCAGACAATCTGTTTCTCTTTATCTGTTTATTAGCATTGCTGGTCATCACATCATTGTTTACATACAGCAGCAAGTGCTAATTGTTTTAATTAACAATAGTACTAAGTGTGTGCAGTAAATGGTATGCTAATGAATCCCCAGAACTAACAAAAGAGCTGCCTAACAATGATGCTTGGGATTGTTTTTTTTTTGTTGTTTTTTTTATACTACTGAATACTTTGCATGTATCAACATAGACCTCGATTTTAATATTTGGATAAACTTTTCAAATTTCAATGTACTATTTTTGAATAAATGTGAAACATTTATTTTTTCCTATTTAAATATTAATATATCAAAATTATCATACATTACTATATATATATATACATATATAATTTTATATTCATTTTTTTTAAATCGGAAATCATTTTAAAAGTTTTATCCAAACATATTAAATCATTTTGAATATACAAAAACTATTAAATGAAGTACATAGACCAATCTCCAAACCTATCCTGCTTTTGGTATACCATTTGATGCCTATTGACAAAGTGATGGTTATTAACAAGTTCTTTCTCTCTCAGGTTCATCCTTCCCTGTCGAAGCATGTGCGTTGCTGTGAGGGATAGTTGTGCTCCTGTGCTTTCTTGCCATGGTCACTCCTGGCCAGAGATATTGGACTGTGACCGCTTCCCCGCTGGAGAAGACATGTGTCTGGCCACGTTGAGCAAGGAATATATCTATATGTACAGAGGTAAGGCTTAGTCCATCAACCCTTGAGTGTAGGCTGTGCATTACTAACAATGGCTAACTGAGCATCATGGGATATCGATACTACTGTTCTATATCATAGATAGTGTAACATTCTATGCATTGTATCAACCAGTGCCAAGATCTGCCTATTACCCCACCTGAGGGATAGAAAACAGAAAGTTACCAAAATACCAAGGGGGCAGGGGGTGGATCGATTATTTAAATAGGGACTTATGTGCTATCATAATAGGAATGGGGGAAACAATTCCTAATTTCATTATTATTTTTTAATTCCATTATGGTGGCCTCTATATTGCAAGGCTGCCAACTGATGCCAAATCTCTACTTTGTGAACAGGCCCGTCTTTCAGATTTTGGTTGCATGATTTTGGTGTTGAAATTAACTTCCAATGCAGCATCTTTAGAGTAAGAGCCCTCTAACTGTTTAATTTGCTTTGTTTTTGCTGTAGATTTGCCTAAGCCAACTTGCCAAAGCTGTCCAACAATTGAGGATTCTGTTCAAACCAAGACGGCTCTGGAAGCCTTCTGTGAAAATGACTTTGGTAAGTGTCTGTGTGAATGTCAATCTAATGCTGCATTAATACAAACCCAGTATTCAAGAGAGCTGACATGTTGCTTCCTGAGTCTGGGACATTTATTGGTAATATACATTATATTCTGGGAAGGATCAGAACTGTACACTGCAATGTCCACTTTATTTAAAACCGCCCTGGAAATGCATTCGAGGTTCTGTACAAAATGAATTTAGTTTGTCCATGCCATATTCATTAATAATTGTACAAACGTAATGTAGAACCTTGATTATAATTTAACATTAGTATTTTATTTGACCTATGAGCTTGCAATCTTGAGAAACTAGCTTTAGAGTTTGAGAAAGGTATCCGGTCCAAACTCTAAGCTGGAGTGGGGAAAATGTTACTGTGTAGGAAATAACATTTACAGCTAGTTAGACATTGTAATGAAAGGTATTTGTGTGTTTGTGTGTGTTTTTTTATATATATATTTTTGTTCTTATGGTGTGGGAGGAGAGACTGGAGGTGGTGTATAAATAAATGGGAATGTAACAAAACTGAGCTAAATGGAAAATAATTGCTATGGACAAAAACAGTTAAGCAAAACATTTATTATAAAAGAATTGTTACACTGTAAAGGAATCCCCAATACAGATGATATGCAGTTTGTGATAAGGCACATGGACCCCCTACTGTAAGTTTGCAATGGCATAATATCAGGCTAAAAGACCTGCGAGGAGTTAAAAATATATATTTAAAAAAAAAAACCTTTTCAATTTGTTCCTCAACCTCCTGGGTCTTTGAAAGAATTCTAATTGTGTCAACCTTTTATATTATTAGGTTATAATTTTTTGTTGTTGCTAAAACAGTACATTAACTTTTTTGTTTTTTTTTTTTCCTTCCCCAGCTCTGAAGGTAAAATTGTCGAAAAGAAAGACTCCATCAGAAACCCACCAATATGAAATAGATGGCCAGGTCGACTTCATTAGTCAAGGCGATTTGCTGCCCTACGACACGCGTAACATGATCTCACAGTGGATGCTTATCAACGAAAAATGCGCTGAAAAGATGATTCGTAACCCCCGATCCCTTCTATTTATTATAACCGGCAGTGTCCATCACGGCAAAGTCACCATCACAAAGATCTTCCACTGGCAAAAGAGAGACTCTAACCTTACACTGGCTGTTAGGAAATGGAGATATCACAAATGTTAAAACACTACAAATCTACATTGACTTGTAGATACCAAAGGCACTATTTCTACCAAACTGTAAATAGCTATATATATATATATGCAGATAAATATATTCTAAATATAAAGACTTATTAAGGCATGTGGCTTGGAAAGTTACATGGCTAACATTAATGCATCTACTGCCGCAATGTAACAACAGAATTGTATAGATAATTAGGATGTATAAATTCCTGACATCACTTAAGTTGTATACTAATTTTTCTTTGTAAATATTGCACCATGTCTATTTAGTTTATGGCTTCAAAATAACGGACCCTTTCACGGCAATTTAATATGGAGGATCCTTTTTTTTATTCTTTTTTTTATTCTTTTTTTTTTCACCCCTCCGCTTAAGGACCATAAAGACAAAACTGGTCTACCCCTTAAGGACACATGACGGAAATATTCCGGCATGATTCCCTTTTATTCCAGAAATTGTATCCTTAAGGGGTTTTAAACCCACCGCCAATACGGAAATGTGCATTTATTATTGATCTCTCTGCATAGCCCCTCTGACACTGCATATGTGACAATGTTGGATTTTAACATCTTCACAACAGAGTTATTCTTATCGTGAGAATTCAAAATACGTTGCAAACTTGAGGTCAGAGTAGCGGAGATAAAATCCAATACATCTAGACGTCACAATACATCTAGACGTCACACGCTGTAATTCACAGCTTCCGGGGTAAACAAAGCCCATCAAAGCAGCAGTGATAAAAAGGAATGGGCCTGGGCATACAAAAATGGTTTATTGGAAATGAATCATAGAACGTTTAGTCTCCAAAAGGAGTCTCTCACTTTCCAATAAATCTGCCTGAAAGCAGCCTAGGTCCTTTTTTTCACTAGTAGCTATTTTTAAACAATAGTCAACGTATTTTTCCAAGTTCGGATATTTTGTCCTTTAGTAAATAACGGCAAACCGTGAATTGTAGTGAATTGAAAACTAAATTGCAAATTTATTCTAAAACTGGCAAGATAAGTATAGATATATTTGTTTTTCCAAATGTTGGCCTCATTTTCACAATTCTATTTTTCATTTCACTACAATTTTATGTGAATGAGAATTGTTGGGAATTGTGAAATTGGGAGGGAAAGAATATTTTAAATTGAAAATATATTTGACATAATAGAATAAAAAAAAAATTATTTTGTCCTAAAAGCTGAAATTAATTTCTGAATTTTCTATACATTTTCAACCATTTACAATTTAGTGAATAATCTGTCTCGTTTGCTAAAACAGCATTATACCTTTATTAGTAATTAATAAAAAATTTAAAAAAATGCCGCTTTAGAAGAAAATGGCTAATTTAACTTGAAAAGCTACAAGCACTGCATAGGGCAAACTTCCCCAAACTCCGGCCCCCCAGATGTTGCTGAACTACAACTCCCATGAATCCCATGATTCTATGAATGAAATATATAGGCTGAGAATCATGGGAGTTGTACTTCAGCAACATCTGGAGGGCCGGAGTTTGGTGAAGCCTGGCATAGGGCAATAAAATCAGTCATTATGGGCAAAATTCTAATGGTGCAGCAATTTGCTCTCTATTTGCTTACATACATCTGTTATAAGAGCCGTGTTTGCATGATAGGGATTGTATTTTACAGAGTAAACCTTTTTTTATTTTTTATTTTTTTCAAAGATTTATATTTTGGTAAATTGTCTTTATCTTAAAGGGCACAATCTGTTAACATAATATGGTACTCATTAACAGTAAATGGTTTCATAGCCGTAGCAATTAATTAAAAACACGGTTTTATACTTTGTGGTTATAAAGACCTATTTTTGTAAATATACCAAAATAAAGGGAATTGTCACTAATGCAAAGACTGCTGCATCTAATTTTTTGACATCGTAGAACTTTGCAATCCTTAAAGTGTCAGTGTTGTGTTAATGTAAATAGCTTTTATATGAAACTGTACTATACAATAAAACTATGTGTGTTTAAATGATGGAACTTGCCTCCTTTATTTTACATTAGGAGGGACACGTACTATCAGACTGCATCCCCTGTAATCTATTGACTAAGCTGGCTAAATATCATAGAGACTGTAAGAAAACCACACGTTGGTAGATATCATAGGGACAAGTTGAAACCCAGACTTGCTGGGGAAAGAGACAGATTTGACTTATATGAAAAGAACATTATGTTAATATTGTTTGTCACGTGCAATTATATTCTTCATGTGAAGATGGCTGATAGATGTGTCACACACAGGTTTATTAGCTAATAGTGAGACTTGTTAGGCATTCTAAAATTTATAACAAAGAAATTTATAACAAACTGAAGAAATTTTCCAAGTCTGATTTATGCTTCCAGTGAAAGCTACCTACGCCTTAAATTTGAAATTCACTTTACATTTCCACAAAAAAAATATATATTTTTTTTTTTATGGAATAAGCCTAAAAGTATTAAAAAAAATACAAACTGTATGTAGCACAAAGAGTTATTATTCTGCATCCGTACAGCAAAAAATACAATGAAAATCATTAAAGGAACACTATAGTCACCTAAATTACTTTAGCTAAATAAAGCAGTTTTAGTGTATAGATCATTCCCCTGCAATTTCACTGCTCAATTCACTGCCATTTAGGAGTTATATCACTTTGTTGCTGTTTATGCAGCCCTAGCCACACCTCCCCTGGCTATGATTGACAGAGCCCGCATGGAAAAAAAAAACTGGTTTCACTTTCAAACAGATGTAATTTACCTTAAATAATTGTATCTCAATCTCTAAATTGAACTTTAATCACATACAGGAGGCTCTTGCAGGGTCTAGCAAGCTATTAACATAGCAGGGGATAAGAAAATCTTAATTAAACAGAACCTGCAATAAAGAAAGCCTAAATAGGGCTCTCTTTACAGGAAGTGTTTATGGAAGGCTGTGCAAGTCACGTGCAGGGAGGTGTGACTAGGGTTCATAAACAAAGGGATTTAACTCCTAAATGCCAGAGGATTGAGCAGTGAGGCTGTAGGGGCATGTTCTATACACCAAAACTGCTTCATTAAGCTAAAGTTGTTCAGGTGACTATAGTGTCCCTTTAATTTCAAACTGTCTATACGGGAAGCACATCTGAATAAAAAAAAATTTTTTTTTTTGTCAATCTTTATTTATAGCGTGCAAAGAAATAACACAATGCTTGGTAAGGCACAACAGCTTCCGCAAACATTAAGACATCATGCAGTATAACACAGTATTATGGCATTCGCATAAGCCACACATTTTTTACATTTTATAGTATGCTGTTAAATATGTTTCTATTATACGAGTGTCGCAGAGAGCATGCTAAATATACAAATCTGGTAAACATGTTTCATGTCAGTTTAAATAATTATGAATGCTAAACTCAGGATGTCTGCCCTGTTGCTTTTGCTGCCATATGTGGCCGGTAGGATTGTAAGGATATTAAAGGCAGACCCATGAGGATCGCAAGCTTACATACACCTAGGTGGCTCACGTGTAGCCTAGTTGTGGCCCGTGTAGTAGGGACTGTGGGCACCAGCAACCTACCGTTATAACCGACCCTATTCTCCCGCATATAAACTGCACATTGGGCACATGGATTAGCTCGCTAGGCATGATGCGTGTGTGCTAATATGCTAGTCAGCCTAATGCTGCCATGTTCAACCTACATGGATCAATATGTAGAGTAGCTTTAGTGGTGGGACGATAGCCTCTAGACAGGGTAGACTGCGAGCAGTGTGTGTCACCTAAACATGGGAGTGATATGCACGAATAAAAGCAAATTAAAGATAATTAAAGAGTTCGAGCTTGAGTGGGTTAATCTTTACTCCATCCCTGCAGTCATGTTCTCCGTGAATGGTGTGATGGGTTCAGCCACCATTTAGCTGGGCCCAGTGCAGTCGGAGTGTGGGCTAGAACGGGCCGCAGGAGCCTGTGTGCCAGATTGGTGGGGACCAGGATAACTCCCGCCGGTTCATAGGGGGGGGAACAGAAGCTCTTAGTAGGATAAGCCGAGGATTGTGGCAGTGGGAGAGCGTCCGTCTCCCCCATGTCGCCCTAGCGTCGAGGCCTCAGGAGTTTTCCGAGCAGAGCTGATTGGAAATCTTCATGGAGGTCATAAAGTCCCCTGTCTTTTGCCAGCCAACTTTTGCCAGGTTCCAGCTTCTGCAAAAATTAATAAGATTTGCAGTATGTCGCAAGAGCTATTGCAACCTGCTTCCGCTCTGCTCTGTGGTTAGGCCCCGCCCCCCCACATATGAATTTTTACCCAACTTTTCTACTTTTAACATTTCATTTCATTCCATTCCTTAGCCACATGTCTTTCTTCCTTACCTCACCAACCCTTAGCCACATTTACTCTCTCAAACCATGCAGAAACGATATCTCTTTCCCATAAAGGAACACTCCAATAATCATAACCACTACAGCTCAATGTATTGTAAGGGTTATATAGTGTCATGAAAATGAGTTTATTTTCCTGACACTATAGTGATCCTTTAAGGGTGTACAGATTATACATTAACAATGCCACCTGTAAAACATTATCTATATACAGTGGTTTGGTTTTATTTCACTTATTGTATCTACTAAACAGTGATTTCTAATTTGGGCAGTGGAGTGTTCCTTTGCCAAGAATTGGGTAGGACGGGGTGGGATATCTGATGAAGTGGATCCTATAGGAGGACACTGTGCGCACTTTTAATTTAATGTCTTGTGGACACTTGCTATATTGATAAATTGCTTTATTGAAGTGGGTATAAATATGCAGGTTATAATGGAATTTAAATTTGATAAAGACCACATAGTGTGGTCGAAACATCGCTATCATGTATTTTGACTCCAGTTAAAGTCTACATTTTTCCATTTCGACCGATTGGATCCATTATTTGCATGTAAAATGCAAGAGTTTTCAATTCTCCACTAATCCAGTTCTCCACTAATCTCAAACCTCACCTGTCCTAGCTCTGCAACCTCCTTCTACAATTCCACCCTCTCCTCTCAACTAGACATCATGGCACCTCCTACATTTAAACGCAGCAAGCGCCCCCAACAACAACCTTGGCACACCAAGTTGACTCGATACCTCCAAAAATGCTCCAGAACTGCTGAACACTGTTGGAGAAAGTCTCACTGTGCGTCTGACTTGTTCCACTATAAATTTATGCTGAGCTCATACAGCCAGGCTCTTTCCTCTGCAAAAGTAAATTACTTCAATACCCTCATAACCACACACTCCCTCAAACCCAAACGACTATTTCACACATTTAACTATCTACTTTGCCCTATTGTTCCTTCTCCACCTACTAACTTGACCGCCTCAGACTTTACAACTCACTTCACTGACAAGATCTCTACAATCAGGGAAGAGATCTCTCATTTTTCTTCCATCCCTTACAATACTCCCTACCCCAACTCCCTCTGCTGTTCTATGTTTATTCGCACCCGCTACAGCGGAAGAGGTTTCTGCTCTGCTCCAGTCCTCCCGCCCCACCATTTGCTCCCTAGATCCAATTCCTTCACATCTCATCCGTACTCCGTCTTCATCTCTTTCTCTACCTCTCACTAAAATTCTCAATCTCTCTCTCTCCTCTGGCATATTTCCATCGCCCTTCAAACATGCAACTATAACCTCAATGCTAAAGAAGCCCAACCTTGACCCTAACTCCCCATCCAACTACTGTCCTATCTCGCTATTGCCTTTTGCATCTAAGATCCTTGAAAGAGTGGTGTATGCAAGATTGACAGACTTCCTGGAGTCCAACTCTCTGCTAGACCTGCTTCAGTCTGGTTTCTGCGCTAAGCGCTCTGTGGAAACGGCACTGACCAAAGTATCCAATGATCTACTCGCTGCAAAATCTCGTGGACACTACTCTATCCTAATTCTCCTTGACATTTCTGTGGATTTTGACACTGTTGATCATCAACAGCTTCTTCTCATCCTCTGCAATATCTGTCTACAAGATATTGCTCTCTCCTGGTGCTCCTCCTATCTCTCCCAGTGCTCTTTCAGTGTTTCTTTCTCTAGCTCTGCTTCTTCTCCCCAACTCCTCCCTGTTGGTGTCCACCAAGGTTCAGTCCTTGGTCTCCTACTGTTCTCCATCTATACTGCCTCCCTTGGTAAACTCATTAGCTCCTTTGGCTTCCAATATAATTTCTATGCAGATGACATGCAAATCTATCTGTCCTCTCCTGATCTCTCCGCGTCCCTCTTGACTAGTGTTTCTGACTGCCTCTCTGCTATTTCTAACTGGATGGTTGCCCACTTCCTTAAACTAAACTTGCCAAAAACTGAAATACTGGTCTTTCCTCCCACTCAAGTGTTGCTATTCCTGGGTCTGTCTCCCTCCAAGTCAACTGTGCTAACATCAGCTCCACCACGCAGGCTCACTGCCTAGGTGTTCTCTTTGACTCCGATCTCTCCTTCACGCCTCATGATCAGTCTATTGCCAAATCCTGCCGCTTCCATCTCAAAAACATTGCGCGCATCCAACCCTACTTAACGCCAGATGCAACTAAGATGCTGCTCCATTCCACTGTCCATTCTCATCTTGACTACTGTAATCCGCCTATCAGTGGGCTTACGTGCTCCCAACTTGCGCTGTTACAGTCCGTAATGAATGCGGCAGCGAGGCTCATCTTTCTGTCCACCCGCACCTCCCACGCCTCACCCTTCTGTCAGTCCCTACATTGGCTTCCTGTAAGATATAGAGCTCAATTTAAAATTCTGGTTCTTGCTTTCAAATCTCTACATAATGCTGCTCCCACCTACCTATACTGCCTAAAACACAAGTATGTCCTGTCTAGGCCCTTACGCTCTGCTAAAGACTTCCGTTTATCTTCTGTCCGTACTCCCACCTCTGATGCTCGCCTACAAGACTTCTCGAGGGCTGCACATTTCTTGTGGAACTCACTTCCCTCCTCCGTTAGATGCTCACCCAGTCTCCACTCCTTCAAAAATCATTAAAAACCCACTTCTTCATAAAAGCGTATCAATTAAACTGTTAATAGCTCCCGACTGATTCCTCTCTTGCAACTGTCTGTCTAATACTATCCTTACCTTTTGTGTCACTTTACCCCACTCCCTCTAGCATGTAAGCTCATTGAGCAGGGCCCTCAACCCCTCTGTTCCTGTGGGTCCAATTGTCTGGTTACAACTACATGTTTGTTTGTTCCTCCACCCACTGTAAAGCGCTGTGGAATTTGTTGGCGAAGTATAAATAATAACATAATAATAATAATAATAATAATAATAATTCTGTTTTTGATTGACTGCAATTCACTTTCTAATGAATAGACACTTGAATCAGGGAACGGCAAATCGTAGGCCACATAAAAACCGAATTTTTTCAGTATGGCTATTTCAGCCTACAAATATTGATTCATTGAATAACTCCATGTTTTCAAGTGACACTCGGGGCACCAATAGAACTTTAATGCATTTGATAGATTTTGGCCTCATTAATATTCTGTACTTTTTGCATGCTCGAATCTTTATAGTTTTTGCACAAAATAAATAAATGCTTTGCAGAATGCTGCAACATAAGCTTGCCTCTTTAACCACGCCTGTTCATGTCAGAAATACTTCCTTATTAACCCCTTAAGGACACATGACGTGTCTGACACGTCATGATTCCCTTTTATTCCAGAAGTTTGGTCCTTAAGGGGTTAAAGGCTCTCAGCCCCAACTGCACAGAGTGAATGGCTTTTAATTCACAACCTGACTGCAGACAGTCAGAGAAACTACAAACAGGTAGTGATATCCTGATTATATGTCTCCCTGGGTGTCCTCTGCATATAATGCAGCCTGTTTTGTTGTTCAGATCATTCAGTATTGTCAGTGGCTGAGCTGTGTACATTTGATAAGGAAGTCTTTTTCTGGAGTGAGTGGGTGTGGCTAAAGAGGCAGGCTTTTTCAGCAGGATTCAGCAAAATGTTTTTTCTATTTTATGCAAAAACGATAAAGATTTGAACATGCAAAGAAAAAAAAAACACACAGCATATTCATTAAGCTAAAACCTATCAAATGCATTAAAGTAGTATTTTGCATATTAAAAAAACAATTAATATGTGTTTGTAAATGATCTCTTACTCTCCAGACATTCATTGTCCCTTCAAACAAACAAAAAACTAATGCACAGGGCAGGTGAGAGTATAGAAAGCCATCACCCTGTCTGCCTCTGGTCTGCATATTAATGAGTCCCCCCCCCCCCCCCCCAATGAAAGGAGAAGGTCTGTCTGTCTAGCCATTGCTGCTTTGAAAAGATTTGCAAAGAACTAGCTGACTTTGAGAGATCTCAATCCCAATCATAGAAACATAGAATGTGACGGCAGATAAGAACCATTCGGCCCATCTAGTCTGCCCAACATTCTAAATACTTTCATTAGTCCCTGGTCTTATCTTATAGTTAGGATAGCCTTATGCCTATCCCTTGCATGCTTAAACTCCTTTAATCACCCTAGGACAGCTATGATAAAGCTATCAAAGTCTTCTTAAAGTTGTAAACATGGATTAAGTACAGCTGCCTGGGGTGACTGGGCAACTTGCCCCACTCATAATTGAGTCTATCACTTTTGAGTTGAAATGTTGGCAGCTCACCCCATGGTAACTGTAATAAAGGCATATTTATAATAATAATAATAATGCTAATAATAAATGGCAATAATAATAATAATAGTAATATTTGAAACTTTAAAGGGATACTTTGAGCCCCAATACAACTTTAGCTGAATGAAACAGTTTTAGTGTATAGATCTGCATTCACACCAGGCTAACATACCAGTAATATGGATGGACATGCCCCTTTTCCAGACAGGCACAATCTCTTCGGGACCACCCACTTTTCTCCCCTCCCACCGGCGTCCTAATTCTTGGACTGCCGATGTTGGAAGGTATGGCCTAAGGCTGCACAAACAAAGTGATTTAACTCCGAAATGGCAAAGAATTGGGCAGTTAGACTTCATTGAGTTAATGTTGTTTTTTTGTGAATGGTGTCACTTTAAGCGCCCATTTCACATAAAGTAAGAAGGCATCGGGCCATGGAGGGGCATTACAAGAGTTAAGATGCCTCTGTGTTAGACCCACTTGTCCCAGATTTTGTGGGGGAGTTCTGCTTTCTGTCCCATCTCTTGCCATGATAAGTTTGTATTGGGGATAAAAAACAAAAAACAAACAAAGCATAAATCACGGCACTTCATTTGATATGCTTACTATGTGCGGAAGAAATGCTGAGATTTTCTACCCATACAGAGCATATTACAGTATAGGTAAACCCCGAGAGTCAGGTCAGCATGCCTTCCTAACAGCCAAGGAAGAATGTATGCCAAGCTGACCCTCCAACTTCTGAGTCTGAACTCCCTCAAAATACGTTACCTGCTCAGCACCCCCTGCGCGGTTGCACACAGATTCACAAAATACACGAAATGTATTCTAAGATAAACATTATTACCCTACAAATGTTAAAATTGTAACACAATAGGAAAAAAATAATAACTAGACATGTTCCATATCCTGTGATGATACACAAAGAGAACAACATGAATCCAAAGACATTTTAAACTCCTTTCCTGTTTTCCCAGTGCTATAATTCTAACTTTTAAAGATGCGATGCAGTTTTATTTTTATACTCTAAGTGACATTTATTGTCCTATTAAAGCTAGGATGCCGATAAATTAGACACATCTAAACTCTCCCCCTGGCAGTCATTTTGTTCCAGTTTCGTGGAGACAAAATATGTTTAGTACAGAAATATGAAGCGTAGTCAGCCTTAATAGAATTATCTTGGTTCTTAAAAATAGCTGATCCCTGCATGTTAGAAGGGGTTTGATTAATTGCAAGTGGCGCAATACATTTTGCATGCCTTTTATATGTTACAACTAATGGAACCCTGCGGTCAGAAAATGTGATAATGTAATTAATGTAAGTCTAAGTAAAGTTATTAAAGTAAAATTTCTTTAGAACAAATTCCGCTCTTCGAGCTTTTTTAAACAGCATGTCCTGTGAATTACAAGGATGATCTTCAGGGCAAGTCTGAAGCCAGTCCGAACACTATGCTTACTGGTGGTATTGCTCCAAAGCACCACTACAAATGAACCCTTTCCCCATGCCTTGGCTTTCCCCTTACTGTAATTTTATAATGGTTTTATTTCTCACACAGGGTCCACGGGGTGCCGCTCCCTATGGAAAGAAACAGTTGTTAAAGAAACACTACAAGTACTATAGCTACTTCAGTGCTCTGTGCAGGGCCGGATTAACATAGGGGCTGATGGAGCTGCAGCTCCAGGCCCAGGCCCATGGAATAGGCCCATTTAAAAAAAATAATAAAAGAAAAAAAATTTTTTTTACTTTTTTGTTTTGTTTGTTTTTTACACACTACTCTTAAGTTTTCCTTCTGATTGTTTTTTTAAGGCACAGCCTGTATTTGAGGCTGCCTGGCCGTGCTGGTATTGCAGTATTACCAGCAATACAAATGCAAATATTTTTCTCCGTATAACCGGAGATTACTCTGCAATACCAGCACTGGCCAGTAGGGGTCACTGTGTATGGAGAGAGGCAGGGATAGGAAGTTACAGCATATCCCTCCCTGCCTCTCTCTACTCACTGATACGCAGGGGAGCAGCTACCCAGTACAGAGAGTTCAGACAGCTGCTCCCAGCCTGCAGAGACAGACTACAGCTCAGGGAAGTGAGGGATGAGGGGAAAGACATCAGGGAGACACGAGACACACAGACACTAGGGGACACTGTGAGACATGCGGACACAGACACATGGGGATGCTGTGAGACATAGGTAGACACATTGGGACACATGTCTCCCAGTGTCCCCATGCCTCCCAGCCAGTGTCCCTAGTGTCTGTGTCCCCATGGCTCCCAGTATCCCCATGCCTCCCAGTGTCTCCATGCCTCCCATTGTCTCCATATGTCTGTGTCCCCATGTCTCCCAGTGTCCACATGTCTCCCAGCCAGTGTCTGTGTCCCCATGTCCCTATGTCTCCCAGCCAGTGTCCCTAGTGTCTCAGTATCCCCATGTCTCCCAGTGTCTGTGTCCCCATATCTGTGTCCCTAGTGTCTGTGACCCCATTTCTCCCAGTGTCCCCAAATGTCTGTGTCCCCATGTCTCTCAGTGTCCCCATGTCTGTATCCACAAGTGCCCCATGTGTCTCAGTGTCTCAGTGTCCCCGTGTCTCTGTGTCCCCATGTATCCTAGTGACACAGGACACACTGAGACATGGGGACACTGGGAGAAATGTGGACACAGACACTGGGAGCAGGGCCGGATTAAGAGCACACTGGGCCTGGTGCTGACAATTATGATGGGCCTAATTACGGAATCTTATTGACCAAAAACACTAAAACAGTCCTACCTCCCAAGCGTCATGTATCTGATGGAGATGGTGCTGTAGGGAAACTCATAGGATGCAGCTATAAGAAAACATTCTCTATGCTAATCTCTCTAATTTATGCTTTCATCTTTCAAGTAAATCCATACCCCTAACAGCAGTGAAGCAGGAAGTCAATGGGCAGGGTAAAAAGTTGGGCCACTGCTGCGAATCACGTGACCAGACCTGCCAAAAGGGGAGAACATGCCCAAAAAGGGGGCATGTCTGTCCAAAGAATTTGAAGGACAGCCTGGCATGAATGCATGTCAGGCTGCCCACCAATCCTGCAGGGTGTCCAATTAAGGGCATATTATGCAGGCAGCACCCTGAGCTTGACATAAATGCATCTAATGATGCGCTCACTCCATGCTTTCTAAGGACTGTCCCCTAGCACTCACTGGTCCACTTGTCTCCTTACCTTCTTACTAGCAGGCAGAAGTTCCTGGTATATAGTCTGAGACAGAGAAAAGGTGTATGTAGTGAGTGTAGAAGAAAGGGGACATGCCACAGTGTTAGAGAGACCAACGTCTGCATTACCTAAACTAATTTTATTGTCAGCCAGTCCACATAAGTTTTGTTCACATACATCCCTCTTAAGCTTCCAAAACTTAAAGGGACACTATAGTCACCAGAACAACTACAGCTTATTGTATTTGTTCTGGTAAGTAGAATCATTCCATTCAGGCCTTTTGCAGTAAACATTGTCTTTTCAGAGAAAATAACTCCACTGGCCACTCCTTAGATGGCTGCTAGAGGTGCTTCCTGGGGCAGCACTGCCATTCAGTGTCTCCACCCTCTGCATGCAGACACTGAACTTTCCTCATAGAGATGCATTGATTCAATTTATCTTTATGAGGAGATGCTGATTGGCCAGGGCTATGTTGGACTTGTGCTGGCTCTGCCCCTGATCTGCCTAGTTGACAGTCTCAGCCAATCATATGGGGAAGTATTGTAATTTGCTCAGACCACCACTTCTGATGATGTCAGCAGACAGTCAGTTCAGAGGCAGAGCCAGCAGCTGCAGACCTGAATATTAGTTATATTTTACTATACTTAGGGAGGCAAGAAGGGGCCAGGTGGTTTTAACATAATCGGGTCAGAAATACATGATTGTGTTCCTGACCCTATAGTGCTTCTTTAAGCAAGAGTATGTGAAGAGTAGTTAGGGTTGCCACCTTTCTTGGAAAAAAAATACCAGCCTTAATCATTTGTATAATCACAAGGAGTGACATCAGAGAAAATTCTGTAAAATCACCAACAAACTACTCACAGTTTGATTCTGCTGTATAGATGGATTGCTCCCAGTGTCTCAGTCTCGCAAGTCACCCAGTGTCTCAGTGTCCCTATGCATTACAGTGTCAGTGTCCCCATGTCGCCCAGTCCCCTAGTCTCTCAGTGTCCCTATGTGTCCCAATGTCTCAGTGTGTCCCCATGTCACTAGGATACTGGGGGACACAGTGAGACATGGGGACACTGAGAGACATGGGGACACTGAGAGACCCGGGGACACAGAGACCCGGGGACACAGAGACCCGGGGACACAGAGACATGGGGACACAGAGACATGGGGACACAGAGACATGGGGACACAGAGACATGGGGACACAGACACTGGGAGACATGGGGACACTGAAACATTTGGGGACACTAAGACACTAGGGACACAGAGACATGGGAACACAGACACAGGGAGACTAGGGGACACTGGGAGACTAGGGGACACTGGGGACACTGGCTGGAAAACAGACACATGGGGACAATGGGACATATAGGGACACTGGGAGACATGGTGACACTAGGCACACTGAGACACTAGGAACACAGACACTGGGAGACTTGGGGATGCAGACACTAGCGACACTGGATGTGGGACACTGGGAGAAATGGGGACATAGTGTCTCCGTGTCCCAATGTCTCAGTGTCTCCTAATGTCCCTATGTCTCACAGCGTCCCCATGTGTCTCAGCATCCCCATGTGTCCCAGTGTCCCCTAGTGTCTCAGTGTCCCCATGTGTCCCTGCTGCCTTTCCCCCTATCCCTCACTTACCTGAGCTGTAGAGCTGCTGTCTGAACTCTGTGCTGTGTTGCTGCTCCCCCACAGATCAGTAAGTAGTAGAGAGAGGCAGGGATATTCTGTAACTTCCTATCCCTGCCTCTACCCACACACAGTGACCCCTACTGGCCGGTGCTGGTATTGCAGAGTAATCTCCATTTATTCGGAGAAAAATACCTGCATTTGTATTGCCGGTATTGCTGCAATACCGGCATGGCCCGGCAGCCTCAAATATTGGCTGTGCCAGTAAAATACCAGTCAGGTGGCAAACCTAAGAGTAGTGTGTAAAAAAAAAAAAAAAAAAAAAAAAATTTTTTTTTTTTTTTTTTTTAAATGGGCCTATTCCATGGGCCTGGGCCTGGAGCTGCAGCTCCATCAGCCCCTATGTTAATCCGGCCCTGACTGGGAGACTAGGGGACTGGGCGACATGGGGACACTGACACTGTGATTCATAGGGACACTGATGCCAGGCTGGCCTTCCAATTCTTTGGACAGACATACCCCCTTTTGGGGCATGTTCGCCCCTTCTGGCAGTTCTGGTCATGTGATTCGCAACAGTGGCCTACTCTTTTACCCCGCTCATTGGCTTCCTGCTTTACTGGACACTGCTGTTGGTATGGATTTACTTGAAAGATGAAAGCATAAATTAGATAAAGAGATTAGCATAGAGTATGTGTTTTCTTATAGCTGCATCCTTTGAGTTTCCCTCCAACAATTAGGCCCCATCATAACTGTCAGCACCAGGCCCACTGGGCTCTTAATCCGGCCCTGGCTCTGTGGTAATTATGGTGCCAGGAGTGAAGACAGGGAGTGGGGCCCAGCGCATCCCAGGTACAAAGTCACTCGTGCTAAAGTGATTTCACTCCTTAAAATGGGGGAGCGCCAGGCCCCCCATTCCTCCTGGCACCATAATCACCATAGAGTGCAGCAGTGGCTATGGTGATTGGTGTATGAATTTAACCACTGTATTTCTTTACCTGTGCGGCTGTTTCTCAATCCATTAAATATTGTCCCTCTCGCTGTGACTCCCTCAATCGTTGGTCTTTAGTGACCTTAAGTCTATATCCTCTTGTTATTAATAAGAACAATTGAGGTCACAGGTAACAACCCCTCCATTACAAACTGGAGTTACCAGTAGTCTTTGTGGAACAGAAGCAATAACTAAATACAAAGTAACCGAAGAATACCCATCGTCTCACTAGTTGAGAATGATGTAAGTTGGTAGGAGGTGAAAGATAAAACCCAACACCAGGCAAGCAGTGGCACTTGTCTTGTTGCTTAATCTTGCCAGAGTTTTAAGTGGCATGAGTAGTGTACCCACCCCAGGAGTCATGTACTGGGAGGGCTCTGCGGCTGTGAGTGCTGTGAGTGTATGACTCTCCCAGCACAGAGACATGAAGCAGGTGCAGGGATGCTTGTTTTTTTTTCAGTAAGTGACAATAGTGGCACAGGGACCTAGATTCAATACGTCTGCCACCAATAATCGCAAGTAAAATGCCACTTCCCCATTCATTTTCTAGAATAATTAAGCGCTGGTTTCGTTTATATATGCAATCACTGGCTTCTCTTGTTTGATGCTATTTGAATAAATTACAACGTGCAGTCTAAGAGCTTAGTATAGTGTCTATAGCATAGCTGGAATATACTTGGGAGAATGTTTCTTGATTGCCATTCACTGTTAGTCTCGGATCTCTTTTCGATGATTAATGCTCTTACTGTGAGTCGTTGAAGAATAGTACTTTCTATTAATTGAAAGAGCAAACATGGTGTATAAAATCCGTGGTAATTCTAATAACGGGGGTGGAGGGGGGGGGGGTGGAGTATAGTGAGAGCAATAACCAGCAGGTCATTCTACGGATCAACTTCTAATTAACAATTATTTCTAAGTGCCATAAAGACCTAACATACTGACATTTCTATATAAAGTATATTCGTATATTCCCATTGAATTCAGCAAGTCCAATTTACTTATTGTCTGTATATATATATATATATGCTCTCATTGCTTCTTTGTATAATGTTAGTCTGACAAATTTAAAAGATCCATTTTACAGCGCACCCCCCCTCCCCCCCAAAGCGATAACATGCATGCCCCCCAATGTGCTGTGCGTGGAGTGTGCTTGCGGTGCTTCATGTTTGTAGCTTGTGGTGTTACGTGTGTATGAGGATGATGCATGTGTGACTGCATGTGTGCTGGGACACTACTTGTGGAGTTACATGTGTGGGGGGATTGCATGTGCATGTGGTGTTGCATGTAGGAATGCTGAGTGTGGTATTGCGTGTTTGTAGGGATGCTGCTTGTGGGGATCAATGTTTATGGTGACACGTGTGGAGAGAGGCAGCTTGTGAGATTAAACTTCTTGGAGGGTTGTGTATGTGGATGGGCATGTATGTGGTATAGTGTGTATGGTGAGAGGTGTTTGTGGTGTACAAACACAAAATGACTAAAGTCATTAAATATATGGGATACGTGATATTGTGTAGAGATTAGTGCACTCTGCTATTTGTCCAATCCCTCCCATCTCATGTGCCAAACTTTATGACCAATTGTAAACAAAACAGGATATACCTAAACCTATAAAACAAAAGAAAATACGCTCATAGGGGATTAACGTAAAAACATAGATAGCCCCTTGTCAATATATTGCACTCACAAAATTGAGGTGATTTTCAGGCACATCAAATAAATGGATCCTCACGACTTCCTCAGAATCGGGGTGATGAGTATTTCATGAAAAAAATAAGAAATTGGCATAGTATAGCACTGTAATGAAGTATAAATCAGCTTTTAATGTTTGCACTTACAATGTAAAAGGTATAAAAAGGCCCATCAGTACAAATCTGTTTGTCCCATCGCTGTGGAGTATAATAATCCTCATAGAAATGTCCAGCAGGAAAAACAGGTATACAATAAAATAAATAAAACACAAACAAATAAACAGCTCACTCTACGCGTTTCGTCTGTCTCTCAGACTTCCTCAGGAGTGATGAGATGCTTTGAACCTTCTGTGGACACCATCTTCTTTTTATACGGGTTCCCGACGGTTTTTCGGTCTAATTTCCTCCATCAGCTGATTCCGATCAGCTGCGCTTTGAAAGTCCGTTCCCACTTTCCATATAAGGAGTTCCGGAAAACGTCAGTGGAACGCATATGCGTTCCACCAATCCAGAAGTGTCTTCGTTCTTGTCAGCCGTGCGGAAGTCCTATATATCGCTGGAACGCAAATGCGTTCCACTTCATTCACTCACGGACCTCACAGGAAACATAAAGTCCCGGGGTTCAAAGCATATAAAACAAAAATAAAACAAAATAAAATCAGATTATATTACATTCATAGCTTGTTCTCTGTATATTCTAGACAGTATCACTCCTAAGCCATTTCCTAGTATATATTCATGAAAGATCAAAATAGAACATAAAGTATAAGGTGTAAACATATACAAATATAGGATATCTATACAGCATTCCTATTATATAGTCGTTTAATACCTATATTATAATACATCATCAATTTTATATTAATGATTATTAATTAATTTCTTGGGGGTATGAAAAAAGGGCAACAGAAAGAGTGAAAGTAAATGAAGGGAAGGATTCTGGATCATTCAGAACTAACAAACTAATCAAATAAATAAATAAAAAATGAAAAATGAAAAAAATGAAAAAATGAAATAAAAGATGAATAAAAATATGATAAAAAATGAATAAAGGGGGCGGGGCCTGACTGCAGAGGGGAGCAGACGCATGTCGCTGCTGCTCCCGCTAATCAACTCGCCTAAAGCCGATTATCGATCACCAGAGGCAGTAAACTGGAGTCCCGGTGCTCCCAAGCGATAGGGGACATCGAGACCAACATGATGACACCACGCAAGTGGATCTATGTTCCGGACCCGACCCACGCAAGTTTGCGGCCTACAAGCATGGTAGCGGTGGGAGAGACGGCCGCTCCCCCACTGCTGACACACAAGGCAAGGCAAAGCTGGAAACCCCGTTCCCCCCCTATGGACCGGCGGGGGTTATCCCGGTCCCCACCGATGCGACACACATGGCTATGCGGAAGGCAACTGCCCACCCGGGCTTGGGCTCCGGATGCTCCGGGCCTAGCAACTCTGCAGAAGTCCCTAGCCTTATAATTCCTGAAACCGCACAAGCCACAAGCCTGGATTTAATCTTCCAACAATTCATGGAAAAGCTGGACAGAATTTCCAGCACCCCAAGTACACAACGTAGGTACAGAATGTGGGCCGGGGAAAAAGGGACGGAAAGGGCCTACTACGGGCACCATATACCCTTCAGCGCTAAAATCTAGCACCGACCGCCCTCCCGGGCCGGGGGTCACCAGGAGGCTAACTCCACAGCATCAGCCACATCGCCGGAAGCCTAACCGCCGCTGGCGGCGACGAACCACCGGGGCTATCCGAAGCGCCCTCACAGGGAAGAACTCGCCCTCTTGTGGCACCCGAGTTCGTGGATCCAGGATGCAGACCCCACACGGAGCCTGGGGCCAAGGGGAGACCCGACCGCCCCCACCCCCCCCCCCCGCACTCAACGCACACAGCCCCTCACAGGCAGCAGACACGGATGGAGGTACCCGTCAGGAACTGCCGGAGAAGACGACTCATCAAGGCATCATTCCGACCACGATACTTGGCCCGTCCAGCCAGCACTCAGAGCCGGCATAGGCTGAGCAAACCGAACTGTATGTACGATACTCCTGATGACCTCACAGTGGAGGCAAGACTGGACTCTGTCGGACAATATATCATTTAAAAACTTGTTAGCAGTATAGTGTTTAAGCATGCAGTATTTACCTTCCTTTGAATATTGCTAACAGATTCTCACTGCTCACAATGCTAATGAGTCTTAAGCTCCCGTTTACCAGTCTATAATAATTAGACTAGACCTCCAGCTAAGACTAACTAAATTTGTATACCAATAATACTTCTAGCATATAGCCTGTTACATCTGTTAATTGACGCATGGGACCAAAACAGCTTTAGGTAACCTTATCTATTTGTTCAGCTTGAATGTCTAGGCCTCTCCTTCTACATTGTCGATGTACATAAACTTGTGTAGCAGTGTTCCATGCCTGATCAGCCTGGCACCAGCTCAGAATACCTGATTAGCCAGGTTGTGGGCCCCATAGCCTGTTTATCTCTCTGTTTTTTCCATGCCAAATTAAGCATAGATTGTATATTGTAAGTTAATCATCAGTTATACTCTTGTTTCTTTTACTTTATCGCTGACGGTATCACCGTATAGTCCGAAGCTACCTTTCTCGTTACTACTTTACGCAGGATCTTAACTATTTGGAAAGCGAACTTAATAAAAAATAATGAGGCTCCCAATCGTAGGAGATGTACTACTGTGTTACAATGATCCCACTATGTATTTATACTATACATCCCCTCTTCTTCATTCTGTATCCCATTTAATCCCTGCCTCAATAAAAGAAAGATTGACAAAAAAAAAAAAGAATAAAAAATGAATAAATAGAATGAAAAATTGTAAAAAAAAAAAAAGGGGTATAAGAAAAACCAATTAGAACTAGAGGCTCAAAAGGATTAAAAATATTAATAGAGGGGACCTTTTGATCGATAAACCCAAATCATTAACCCCTTAAGGACAGAGCTTCAGAAGCTTGTCTTTCACTTAATGACAACGGCATTTTTTGCATTTTTTGCTATTTGCGTTCAACTGCAATTTGCATTTTACTAATTTATTGCACCGACACATATTATATACCGTTTTTTAAAGGACAGAAATGGCTTTAATTTGATGTAACACATATATATATAAATGCTTATTTATTATAAAAAAATACAGAAATATGCAAAAAAAGGAATTTTTGTGTGTTTTTTTTTACAGTTTTTGCAATAATAATGTGTACATAATTAGTGCAGGTTAAGGAAAGTAATTAAAAATAAATTCATTTAGTTGTTCTGAATTACAGAATATATAATGTGTCTGGGATTTTAAGTTTTTTTTGGTAGTTACAGGTCACAAAGCACAAGGAGTAAAATAAACTTTTTATGTGGAGCGATTTTAGAATTTGGTATGTTTGTCTTGTAAGCCTAATAGCCATAAAAGAAAACAAAATTGCCACACAAAAGTATATATTTATATAAAGTAGACACCACAGGCTATTTACCTAAGGTTGTTTTGACACTTTCTACGTAGCCATTTCACCGCCAACCTCTGCTAAATATTGGAGTAAAATTGTGTTTTTTGGGGGTTTTCGCACACAAACTTATAACAAAGAACTTCTCATGTGTATTTTGTAAAGTTGGTGTGTGCTATTCCTGTACAAAGTTTTATTATGTGTTCAGTTACTTCTGCTGAGTACAACTGTACCCCCATTGTATGTCTTTGGCACTATTTCGTGAAGCTACAGTGCCATATAGGAGACCTGTCCTTTTCAGTATTCACAGTAGAATTTTGAGAGACGGATTTAATGAGCCTATGCTTCCATTTGGGGTATTATAGTAGTTTGACTGTTCAAAAAAACCCCACAAAGGCCTACCATTTGTAAAAGTAGACACTCCAGGGTATCTCATAAGGTGCATATTGTGCCTTAACATGCCCCCATTTTTTTACCATTACATGCCAAAGTATGTGGTAAAAAATTATTTTGTGCATATTTTACATACGGATTGCATTTTTGCTGGGAATTTTGTATATTTCATGTGTGCCACTAAGTTCAAACCCCCCAAATTATGCTCAGCTAAGTCTTCTGAGTAAAAGGACACCCCCATTGTATGTCTATGGCACTATTTCGTGAAGCTACAGTGCCATACAGGAGACCTGTCCTTTTCAGTATTCACAGTAGAATTTTGAGAGACGGATTTAATGAGCCTATGCTTCCATTTGGGGTATTATAACAGTTTGACTGTTCAAAAACACCCCACAAAGGCCTACCATTTGTAAAAGAAGACACTCCAGGGTATCTCATAAGGTGCATATTGTGCCTTAACATGCCCCCATTTTTTTACCATTACATGCCAAAGTATGTGGTAAAAAATAATTTTGTGCATTTTTTACATACGGATTGCATTTTTGATGGGCATTTTGTA
The DNA here is from genome assembly GCF_036172605.1 of Pelobates fuscus. Lineage (NCBI taxonomy): Eukaryota > Metazoa > Chordata > Amphibia > Anura > Pelobatidae > Pelobates > Pelobates fuscus. The sequence continues at coordinate 23,264,325 of NC_086319.1, read as the reverse complement.
TATTTCATGTGTGCCACTAAGTTCAAACCCCCCAAATTATGCTCAGCTAAGTCTTCTGAGTAAAAGGACACCCCCATTGTATGTCTATGGCACTATTTTGTGAAGCTACAGTGCCATATAGGCCATATCAGTTTTGACCGAACTTTGAATTTTTACGCCGGGCCTATGTGCAATTTCCAAGCATCTTTGCAGGTTTTAAATTCAAACTACCCCACAAAGGCCTACCATTTATTAAAGTAGACACCCCAGGGTATTTCAAAAGGCATATTTTGAACCTTAGCGTGGGATCATTTTTCCGCTAGCGTGTACCAGGTGTAGTGGTTATAAGCGGTTTTTTTCTGCCTTTTTGACACACAAAGTGAGTTTGCACAGTATATTTTGCAAACCATATGTGTACTACCACTGTATAATACTTCATATTTTGCTCAGCTATGTCTGCTGAGTACAAAAATACCCCCGTATGTACCTTTGCCAGGTATATGTGGACATCGGAGGGGCACATTTGGGACACAGCCATTCCATTTTTTTTCAAATTTTGAATTTTTACGCTGTGCCCATGTCCCATTTTAGAGTATTTTACCAGGCTATATAAACCAAATACCCCATAAAGCCATACCATTTCTTAAAGAAGACATCCCAGGGTATTTCAAAAGGCATATTTTGAACCTTAGCGTGGGATCATTTTTCCGCTAGCTTGTACCAGGTGTAGTGGTAATGAGCGTTATTAAATGTATTTTTTTACTTTTTAAAACTTTTTTTACTTTTTAAAACTATTTTTTACACTTTTGTTTTGATTATTCATTTTTTTAAAGTTTCCTAAACTTTCGTAAAACTTTTTTTTACAGATTTAACATTTTTCTAAGCTTTTTTTTTTACGTTAACCCCTAACTAGCAGTAAGCAGCACTAACAGTAAATTCCCCATTTTCCCATAACTCCCACCCACCCCAGCTAGCAAAATATTTAATTATACAATATTTAAATTAGTTAATTAAATAAATTTAACCCCTGAGGGTTAAAAAATAAATAAAAGTTAATCGTCAGGGGTTAAAAAAAAAATTAGAACAGTATAATACTGTGATCTGTATTTTGATCACTGTAGGCAGTGATCGACTGGCAGGGAAGGGGTTAATTTTTATTTGGACTGGGTAAAGGGTTTATTTTTTAAATTTTTTACTTAAATGTTATTAAAACTTTTTTTTTAACTTCATTTTTTAACTTTTTAAAGCTTATTTTTAAACTTTTTTTGACGTTAACCCCTAGTTAGCGTAATACTAAATCCCCCAATTCCCCACTAACTTCCACCCTCCCCAGGTAGCTAAATTTATAATTTTAAAATATTTAAATTAATTAATAAAATAAATTGAACCCCTGAGGGTTAAAAAAAAAGAATTAACCCTCAGGGGTTAAAAAAAAAATCAGATCTTAGTAAAATGTAATCCCTGCCAATTGATCACTGTAGTCAGTGATCAATTGGCAGGGAAGGGGTTAATTTTTTATTAAAATGGGTAAAGGGGGGTTAAAGGGGGGTGGGATTTTAATTTTACTATTTTTTTTTCCACCAGGGGGCAGGATCACTGAAGATCCGTCTCCCTGCACTTCACACAGAACCAGGAAGTGCAGGGAGGCGGAGGTGAGTATACAGAGCACATGTGCCCGCTCAGACATGCTGTCAGAGCGGGCACATGTACTCTGACAGCCCGATCCGGTGCTCCCGGTCTGCCTCTAATGCACAGGCAGACCGGAGCACCATTAACCCCACGATCGCCGCGATTGCGGCGATCTGGGGTTAATTTTAACGGGTGACGGACGAGGTCCGTCACTTGTCATTAACGCATTCCCCTGAGTGACGGACCTCGTCCGTCACTCGTCGTTAAGGGGTTAATGAAATCAAAAAATCATTTTGAATATTCATTTAACACACAATATAATTCTAAAGCCTTTTCAATCAACAAAATAATTAAGAAGCATTGGTCTATTTTGCAACATGACGAATTCTTGGGATGTCAACTGCCAGACATGCCCAAGATCATATATAGAAAAGGGAGGAATTTATCAACCTATCTTACACCCAGCCTATTCCAACCACCAAATAAAAATGGGGCGAAAAATAGTAGAAAGGGATTTTACACCTGTGGAGAATGTAAAGCATGTAGACTTATGCCAAGTCATGTACAAGGCTTTAAAAGTACAACAACTGGAGAGGAATTTAAAATTAAAGGATGTGTTACATGTCTATCTACCAACGTAGTATACCTCCTTATGTGTGGATGCGGGGACCAATATGTGGGGAGAACAGGACGGAAAGCGAAGGTACGCTTTCTGGAACACCTAAATAATATAAGGAAAGGCATTCAGAACCATTCAGTCCCCACACACTGTAATTCATGTCCCAAATTTAAAGTGTGTAATTTATCATGGACAATTATTGAACAGGTGAATCTAGATGCAAGAGGAGGGGATATTACCACCAAACTTAGACAAAGGGAGGGATTCTGGATCCACAGACTAAAAACCCTTCAACCATTAGGTTTGAATGTGGATTTTGATTTAATTTGTTTTTTATAATTTATATTTTTATAATTTACAATTTTTCATTCTATTCATTCATTTTTTATTAATTTTTATCATATTTTTATTCATCTTTTATTTCATTTTTTCATTTTTTCATTTTTCATTTTTTATTTCTTTATTTGATTAGTTTGTTAGTTCTGAATGACCCAGAATCCTTCCCTTCATTTACTTTCACATATTTTTCCCTTGTTAACTCTTGTCACTCATTTATCACTCTTTCTGTTGCCCTTTGTTCATACCCCCAAGAAATTAATTAATAATCATTAATATAAAATTGATGATGTATTATAATATAGGTATTAAACGACTATATAATAGGAATGCTGTATAGATATCCTATATTTGTATATGTTTACACCTTATACTTTATGTTCTATTTTGATCTTTCATGAATATATACTAGGAAATGGCTTAGGAGTGATACTGTCTAGAATATACAGAGAACAAGCTATGAATGTAATATAATCTGATTTTATTTTGTTTTATTTTTGTTTTATATGCTTTGAACCCCGGGACTTTATGTTTCCTGTGAGGTCCGTGAGTGAATGAAGTGGAACGCATTTGCGTTCCAGCGATATATAGGACTTCCGCACGGCTGACAAGAACGAAGACACTTCTGGATTGGTGGAACGCATATGCGTTCCACTGACGTTTTCCGGAACTCCTTATATGGAAAGTGGGAACGGACTTTCAAAGCGCAGCTGATCGGAATCAGCTGATGGAGGAAATTAGACCGAAAAACCGCCGGGAACCCGTATAAAAAGAAGATGGTGTCCACAGAAGGTTCAAAGCATCTCATCACTCCTGAGGAAGTCTGAGAGACAGACGAAACGCGTAGAGTGAGCTGTTTATTTGTTTGTGTTTTATTTATTTTATTGTATACCTGTTTTTCCTGCTGGACATTTCTTTGAGGATTATTATACTCCACAGCGATGGGACAAACAGATTTGTACTGATGGGCCTTTTTATACCTTTTACATTGTAAGTGCAAACATTAAAAGCTGATTTATACTTCATTACAGTGCTATACTATGCCAATTTCTTATTTTTTTCATGAAATACTCATCACCCCGATTCTGAGGAAGTCGTGAGGATCCATTTATTTGATGTGCCTGAAAATCACCTCAATTTTGTGAGTGCAATATATTGACAAGGGGCTATCTATGTTTTTACGTTAATCCCCTATGAGCGTATTTTCTTTTGTTTTATAGGTTTAGGTATAGGCCTCTCCTTTGTGCACTGTAATTATATGCCGCTTACTACCAAAAATCGATGCACTGCAAGCATGGTGTTCACACTACAAGCCCAAAATCATTGTGCTCTCTGAATCGTGGCTAATCGCAAAAATACTTGACTCTGACATTGCAATACATGGGTATTCATGCCATAGAAATGACAGAGCAAAAAGAGGAAGCAGCATAGTTATTTATGTTGACAATTTCATAGAGTTCACCCCCTTACAAAACTTTAGCTCTCCTGCCACCTTTGATTTCCTTTCTGGCACAATTGATATCCCGTGCAGTAAATCAATCATTGTTGCAGGAATCTACCGCCCACCTAGCTCCCCAGTGCATTCCCTAACTGACACAGCCCATCTCCTTAGTGAAACCATAGCTCAAAACCCCAAAAGTTAACTCTTGGACTTAATATTGATTGGCTGAATCCTAAAAATAATAGTTCTTGCTCGCTGCTTAAGACTTTGCAGCTAAAGCAATTAATCTCCTCCCCAACTTGCATCAACATTAAAAGCCATAACCATATCCTCCTCGATTGGATTCTCTCCACTTCTCCAGAATCCAGGAGGCAGGTGTTCTCCCTGAAAGTTTCAGTTACCACTGCTTAGTGTACTGCGTGCGCAAAATAAAGGCTACTAAATCCTATCCCAAGGTTAAAATCACCAGGTCCTTCAAAAAATGTAATCTTGAATCCTTTCTAAATGACATCAAGAACCTCCCATGGCACAGATAAAACCTATTCCCAGATCTAGACTGTGCAGTTGAATTCTTTCAGTCTGAACTCCTACAAGTTTGGAATGTGCATGCCAAACTGCATAAGGTGAGAGCAGTGGCGTACGTACCGCGGTTGCAGGGGTCGCAGCTGCGACCGGGCCCGGCACTCCATGGGGCCCGGCCGCCCTGCGGACCCCCGCGACCGGGTAGCAGCTGCCACGCTTTGCGGCCCCGGCCCGTGCGGCAAACCGCCGGGGCCGCATGTTAAGGGGTCCATCGGGTGGCCCATGCTGTCAGGGTGTCAGGGTACCTGTGGTCTCTACCTCCGAAAGAGGTAGAGACTTAGCTGTTCCTCCATCCAGATGGTCTGATGGCTCCCTTCCCCGCGGTCTATCCGGTCATGCTAGGCCGGCCGCGAGGGAGTGACTGCCTTTTACAGCATCTAGGCAGGAAGTAGTCATCAGGACACTCCCCCGGAACGACCTGTCAGTCAATTGCTGCAGGACCAATCAGTACGCCTCGGAGGTGTGGTTACTGCTCTGAACAGGGTATTTAACAGAGCTTCTTTCATTAGCTCATTGCCCTGTCGTGGTTCTAGCTTGTTCTAGTCACTCAGTGCTTGTGTATTCTATTATCCCTTTTGGTTTTGACCCGGCTTGTTTACCTTACTCTGCTTATCTCTGTTACCCTTGATTCGGCTTGTCTCTCGCTTACCTGTCTTCTGTTACCCTCGACCTCGGCTTGTCTTTGACCATTCTATACTGTACTACTTACGTTAGTCCGGCCATTCTAAGGTCCGGTATACGTATCTGGCTACTGTTTGTACTCTGCGTGTTGGATCCCTGTCCCGATCCTGACACAGGGCCACCCGATGGACATGGATTGTAAGGGGGCCCGGTCTGCGCTGGGTGCTTTAAGAGCGCGACCGGGCCCCCTGTGATTACATCATCACGGCTGGGAGGAAGTGACCGCACGTCACTCCTCCCAGCATACTGAGAGCCCGCGCGGGAGGAAACCGAAAGGAGGAGGGAGTCAGAGTCGGAACTCTGACTCCCATCAGGCTGAGCCACCACTGGACCCCAGGGAAAGTCACACATGGTAGGAAACATTTTGTGTATTTGTGTCTCTGTATGTCTTTGTGTGTGTGTGTCTGTGTCTCTGTATGTGTGTGTGTCTGTGTCTCTGTAGGTGTGTGTCTGTGTCTCTGTATGTGTGTGTCTGTGTCTCTGTATGTGTGTATGTCTGTGTCTCTGTATGTGTGTATGTCTGTGTCTCTGTATGTGTGTATGTCTGTCTGTGTCTCTGTATGTGTGTATGTATGTGTGTGTGTCTCTGTATGTGTGTATGTGTCTGTCTCTGTATGTATGTGTGTCTGTCTCTGTGTGTGTGTATCCGTATGTATGTCTTTGTATGTGTGTGTCTGTCTGTGTCTCTGTGTGTATGTATGTCTGTGTCTTTGTCTCTGTGTGTGTGTGTGTGTGTATCTGTACGTATGTCTGTGTATGTATGTTTGTGTCTCTGTGTGTGTGTATGATTGTGTGTCTGTGTCTCTGTATGTGTGTGTGTGTGTCTCTGTATGTGTGTATCTGTATGTATGTCTGTGTGTGTCTGTGTCTCTGTATGTGTGTGTGTGTCTCTGTATGTGTCTGCGTGTGTGTCTCTGTATGTATGTGTCTGCATTTGTGTATGTATGTATGTGTCTGTCGGGGGTGTGTGTATGTGTTTGTGTCTGTATGTATGTGTCGGGGGGGGGCACAGTCAGGGGGGAGTGGGTCAGGGTAGGGGGGGCCCACGGATCAGTTTCGCACCGGGGCCCCATGGAGTGTGTGTACGCCACTGGGTGAGAGTAAAAGAGGCACATATGAATTGTATCACAGCTGACCTTATTCAAATGTACCAGTTCCGGGACTCATTGTGGTCAACGTTCAAGCGTACTGGCTCTATGAAAGATCACTGTGCATATAGATAATGGCGAAATATATGAACTAAACAAACAAAATTGGCCAAGGCCCAACATTTCTGTGAATATTTGAATAATAACATCTCAAACCCTAGAAACATTTGGAAAGTCATAAATAACGTACAAACTCCCCCAATCCACTCCCAACCCTCCACTGTCAAACTGGACAACCAAATCCTGCAACTTCCCTTAGAAGTAGTAAATGCCTTTAAAAGGGACACTATAGTCACCAGAACAACTACAGCTTATTGTATTTGTTCTGGTGAGTAGAATCATTACCTTCAGGCTTTTTGCTGTAAACACTGTCTTTTCAGAGAAAATGCAGTGTTTACATTACAGCCTAGTGATAACTTCACTGGTCACTCCTCAGATGGCTGTTACAGATCCTTCCTGGGTCATGGCTGCCTAAAATGCATCCAAACATTCAGTATCTCCTCCCTCTGCATGCAGACACTGAACTTTCCTCATAGAGATTTATTGATTCAATTTATCTCTATGAGGAGATGCTGATTGGCCAGGGCTGTGTTTGAATCATGCTGGCTCTGCCCCTGATCTGCCTTTTTGTCAGCCTCAGACAATCCTATGGGGAAGCACTGTGATTGGATCAGGCCACCACTTCTAATGAGGTCAGCGGACTGCTTGTTTTTCTGAGTCTAACAGCATGCAGAGTTACAGCTTCAGGCTTGAATACAGTAAGATTTTGCTATATTTATGGAGGCATGAGGGGCCCAGGGGGGCTAGATGGCGGTATTAACACTATAGGGTCAGGAATACATGTTTGTGTTCCTGACCCTATAGTGATCCTTTAACAATTATTTTGTCAGATGCTCCACAACCCTGATTGCCAAGCTAATAAATGACATACATCCTGAAACTACAAATGTGAATCAGGCCCCACTAAATTTGCAAAGACCCAATAGAAACCCAATAGAAAAAGTTAAATTTTAGACCTGTACCTATTAGTGTCATTAAGAAACACCTTAATAATCTAAAAATGAAAAGCCAATCTGGACCCAATCAAATCCCAGCAATGCTGTTGAAGCTCAGTGCGCCGGCAATTGCCAAACATGTCACAACCCTAATTAATGAATCCTTGGTGTCTGGATACATACCCAAACATTGGAAGACTATGAGAATAGCGGTGACATTACTTTGGTTTCTAACTGTGACAAACGCTGCTTTCCACAGACGTTTGCCACGGACTCCTGGAGGAGTGTGGAAGCTGGCCTCCTGCCCACCGACTTTGGGCCAGGTCAGTGACTGTAAAGACACATATTTTATTTCCCCTGGCTCCCCTGGTTCGGCACTTTCCATTTGTGCACATAGAACCGAACGCTAGCTCCCTGGCAGCCATCGCATGGACCAAAACCACGAATAGGCTTCAGGGGCCTTAGCCGCGAATGCCCTGGAACTATTTTCGTCATGAAGACTTTACGGTTCCCGGTCAGTCCCCAGCGGCACTCTGACTTCCAGGAGATTCCTGAACCCGTTGAACCGATTTGGGTGATTCTTGGATATGTTGGTCACCCAGATCAGGGCTATCAGGCGATGTAACTTTTAGGGTGTTTTATATATTTTTTAAGGTATTTTTGGGGTGTTTGGTGTATTTTTTGTACCTGTAATTGAATTTAATACAGTGCTTGACTCAATTATCTCCCAGGCACAGGGGAGGGATTATCTTGTTTTGTATGGACCTGAGAGCCAAAGTAATCGTGTGTATGTTTTTACTGTAGTCTACTCTCAGGTCCAGGGAGTTGTGCCCCTTGCATGGGGACCTGCATATAAGGCCAGGTATGGCTGCCAATCAACGTATTCCAGCTTGTACTCCCAGAACTATGTGTCGTCTGGTTACTGGGAGGGGAAAGGGCTAATCACTGTTCCAGCTTGTTCCAGTGTGGCAGATTTAGCGGGGAAAGTCCTTGTAAGGACTAGAGCTCCCAGGACTGAGTGTTGTCCAGTGCCCGGGGGTGTCTAGAGCGAATTCCCTATTCGGCTCCAGGAGGGAGCGGTTCCAGGACCCCAGTCAAGCCACGGCGACTGTGGGCAGAAGTGCCTTGGCGGAGGTACCCAGCCGGGGTATAGGGAGCTCCGCTACACTAAATATCATTGCTCCCAGTATTGTCAAAAATCTTAGAAAAATGCGTCCACACACATCTATGTGAGTATTACCAACAATCTAACACCTGATCAATCAGGTTTTCGCCCGAATCACTCCACTACAATTCTGTCCTCTAAAAAGTTTGCAATGACATTCAAACTGGCACGGAACAAGGAGACCTAACTGGAGCTATTTTAATTGATTTTGCAAAGGCCTTTGACACAGTAGACCACGACATTCTACTGCACAAACTAAAAAACTCTGGCATTGGTGATCGTCCGCTAACCTGGTTTCAATCACAAGTATCGGATCGATCAAAATATATGTCCATTTCTGACAGGGATTTCCTCCCTTTCCCAGTCATGTGTGGTGTTCCCCAACGTTCCATTCTCGCCCCCTACTATTCACATTATTTATAAATGATCTGCGTAATGTCTGCAAATCCTCAAATGTACACATGTACACAGACGACACAGTAATCTATGCAAGCAATTCCGATCTACCGCAGTTTGAGGTTGTGCTCCAAGACCAATTCACAGAGGTAGAAAAGTGGATCGCAAAAAACAAACTCTTCCTAAACACTGACAAAACTGTCACAATGATCTTTGGAACAGTACCTAAATTACACAAATTCCAAAATTCCCATCTATGCATCAAAATAAAATCAAATAGCACACTGACTGCAATCCACTCTTTCAAATACTTGGGTATGTTGTTAGACCCCAATCTATCTTTTGGCCTCCACATAGAAAAATTTGCATCTAAACTTTATCCAAAACTAGGTGCCCTGTACAGAAACAAATCCTGCCTAAGCCCTACAGTAAACTAAAAGATTGTACAGCAAATGCAGATGCCAATCATTGATTATGGGGATGTAGTACCTGCACCGCAAGCCCACCTTAATAAACGTAATACATTGTATAATGCGCTCTGCCAATTTGTGCTACAATGTAATTACAGGACCCACCATTGTGACATGCTAAAAGAGCTAAACTGGCTATCGCTGGAATCCAGACGCACCCTTCATCTTTCCAGCCTTGTGTTTAAGAGCTTTTCTGGGAGGCTCCCACCCTACCTGAGCAGAATACTCTCACCAGCTGTTCCCAAGAAATTCGAACTGCATTACAATTATTAAAGCACACATCACTACTATCTGCCATTTAATTTGTTTATTTGGAATTTAAACTGTCCACTACCAGCCAGCAAAGTGCTAAGAACCAACCGTGGACCCATTACAATGTCTGCATGATTTTCATGATTGGACCCTAGTAGGGGACAGGTGGAACCGCCAAAGAATAGAATTAGACTTGACTACATGATGAGGGCCTGACTGCGGTCTGCACCAGGCAGAATATGAATGCTTTCCTATTGTATCCAGGACTGTTGAAAATCTGTGAAAATCTGAGATATTGTGGTCTGGCAGCATGTGACTTCCATGCAGCACTTTTCATGCACCTTTCAACAGACTCAACTCATAGCATTCTGGGAAAACCTGGGACCTACTGCTAAAGTGACAATATCCCCCACCCCACTAGCATTTCTATTTTACCCCAATATATTAAAATTATATTTCATATCATAGGAGCTATAGTTTTAGTGAAAACTCCTAATATAGGGTGTAAATGGCAGATAGCCTCCTACCACACCATAAATTCTGCAGCCCTACATTTTAATTATATTATTAAAATCCTTTCTATATTCAGAATGACTGAATGGGTACAATATTTTTAGGTGCCCTTATTAAAGATGGCGGCACAGGAAGTAGATTCCCCCACCCTCAGAAAGCGAGTTCTAAACACACCAAAGATGTGTAATATGCTGAACCACCTTGTGAGCAGCGCTAGTCTAGAGCTTGGTCTCCATGCAAATGGTCGCCCTATTGTACTCTGTGATCGGCAGCAGCTGAGAGGCTCTCTATGGCCAGGTGCCAGACATGTCTCTAGTACTTTGAGCTCATTCGTGTTGCAGCCTTTAGAGTACAGAAGTCATTAATTACTTTGGGGAAGTTGCAATACCTGCACCCTCTTCTCCCAGCACTGCCCAGGGACAGGCAGCAGTGAGCAGACAAGAAAGACTCCCAAGTATGTGCACCCCAATTGTTATTTATTATCATCCTATAGTGCCCAACATGTAGCTTTTAGCTGCAGTTAAACTACACTTCCCACTATACTTTGCCAGGCTGCAGACTGGGAGAGCATGATGGGAGTTGTAGCACAGTGGCATCAAGCTAGATAGATAATATTTAAAGGGACACTATAGTCACCCAGACCATTTCAGCTCAATGAAGTGGTCTGGGTGCCAGGTCCCCCAGGTTTTAACCCTGCAGGTGAAAACATACATTGCAGGGTTCATCTAGCCTCTAGTGCAGGCTTCCCCTAACTCCGGCCCTCCAGATGTTGCTGAACTACAACATGATTCTATGAATGAAATAGACTGAGAATCATGGGAGTTGTAGTTCAGAAAAATCTGGAGGGCCGGAGTTTGGGGAAGCCTGCTCTAGTGGCTGTCTTCCTGACAGCCGCTAGAGGCGCTTCTGGAATGCGAAAATCGCATTCCAGAAGCACACAGAACGTCCATAGCAAAGCATTGAAAATCTTCCCTATGGACTGTTTGCATGCGCATTTCGCTCCACTCGGGAGCTGACATTGCCGGGGGAGCCTGGCGCTGGATAAAGGTAAGTGGCTGAAGGTGTTTTAACCCCTTCAGCCCAGCAGGAGGGGGACTCTGAGGAGTACATAGTGTTAGGAAAACTAGTTTGTTTTTCTGACACTATAGTGATCCTTTAACTATGTAGAGCCTGCTTTACAAAATGTAGCAATGAATGATTGGTATCGTTAAAGAGGAAGAGTCCCCACAGAGATTTCAGCAAACAGTTTAGCTATAGTTTTAATTTAAAGACAAGATGAATATGTTATTAACCCCCACCGTGCCATACATGTGGACACAGAGTTAGTGAATGAATGACCAGGTTTGCAGCACAATAAAGTCCTATAATGCTTCAGCAGCATCTCATGGTGTAAGGAAACAAAAATAATTGTCACTATTAGACGAGTGACAGGTGCGCTTTTGGGAATACTCAAAGTACCGTAACCACTAGTGCCCTGCCCGCTGGGCCCCCCATTCTCCAAAATACGCATGACCTCTTCATAAGAAAAAAAAAAATCAAAGGTTTAATTGTGGTGACTGTAAAACAGAGCGGGCATATTCAGTGAACACCAAATCGTAGTGTCCTGGAAACTGAATTGCAGAATTTAGACCAAAATAACTGATTTAGAAACACTCTTTATCTTCACATAATTATACCCCAATTACTTGATAAATCAAATGCATTACTTGTGCAATGGCTTCTACAAAATTAAATTTTGTCACTTTTTTTCTCATATAAAATGCAGTGCTTTTATAGAAAGTTCCACAAGTATAAGAAAACAAGCACCTTGTAAACTCCCAGTAAATTACTTTAAAGGGACACTCCAGGCACCCAGACCACTTCAGCTCATTGGAGTGGTCTGGGTGCCAACTCCCACTACCCTTAACCCTGCAAGTGTAATTATTGCAGTTTTTTTAAAACTGCAATATTTACCTTGCAGGGTTAAGTCCTCCCCTAGTGGCTGTCTATTAGACAGCCACTAGAGGACACTTCCTGCTTCATAGCACAGGTTTTCTGTGCTAGAGCGTCGCTGGACGTCCTCACGCTGTGTGAGGACCTCCAGCGTCGCTCTATTCCCCATAGGGAAGCATTGAAATTCATTTTCAATGCTTTCCTATGGGGTGCGCTAATGCGCATGCGCGGCATTGCCGCGCATGCGCATTAGGTCTCCTCGGCCGGCGGGCGAGATCAGTCTCGCCCACCGGCCGACGTAACCAGAAGGAGGAGCGGCGGGGGAGGAGGAAGCAGCGACGTGGGACCTGTCGCTGCCCCTGGTAAGTGACTGAAGGGGTTTTCACCCCTTCAGTAACCGGGGATTGGTGGGTGGGAGGGAGAGGGACCCTCCAGTGCCAGAAAAACGGATCGTTTTTCTGGCACTGGAGTTTCCCTTTAATATTAAATTAAAATATATCTTTTTTTTTTTTTTTTTCCCCTTTCTAGAAATGGCTTTGGGGACCGCTCTGGTTTATGATGAGGAGATGACGACGTATAAACTGCTTTGGGACGAGTAAGCATTCTATGCCATATTATAAAGTCTTTGGATACTGGTTTAAAAGAAAATTAAATCGTACTTTTTCAACTTGGATTTGACCATGACTTAATGTTTATAATACATTCATACTTAAATATATGTATTGTAACAAACCACCTCTTTTACCGGTAGGATTTTGTCACAGATCATATGGTAACCACAGCCTTCTAGGGTAATCAAAGTCCGGGACACATCCAGCTCAGTTTTTCTGATTTATTTGGTGCAAAATAAACAGGTGCTTCAAAATAAAATAAACAAAACAAAATTCCTTGCTCTTGTTTGAGCACTTACTAAACACAGTAATCACTATCTGGAATTGGGTGGCTTTCCCACTTACTAATTTACAATAACAAAATATAGAGGCAAGTCACACCATTCCTCTGGCTCTTTCTCCCTCTCTCTGCAGCAGGCAGATCCCTTCTTTTAAAAGCCTGCCCGCTAGTTGACCAGCTACATGTGAGTATCAATTAGTTCACATCTCTGCAACTTATAAAAGGTATGCACAAGTCCTAGTCTGGCTATTACATAGCAAATAGTGCTATTGGAGCACTAGCCCACCCTGCTCTCCAAATGCTCTGCTCCGGGGACCCTTACAATGGTTTGCAGAGTACCAGCAATGTATCTTGCAAACCTAACATCTCTCCCTGGGACATTTTAATTGAGAAACCTCAGGCTGCTGTTTAGTAAAGCAAGCCTAATATATCTTCCACCGACAACCATTCCACATTTTCTCTCACAGTATGTAAAATTAAAACCCTAAGTAGTTACTGTTTTCAGGCAAATTCCAGACCTTTAAGAAACATCCCAAACCAAACCAGATTGTTTATTTTTTTTTGTGTAAAAGAGGAATTGGAACTTCTATAAAACTTTTGGGTTGCACCCTCCCAGCTGTTATTCATACAGCGCAGAAGGTGCCTTTCCTCACTCTCCTTGAATACTCACTCATGGTGGAAATGAGGACTTCTCTTAGAGAAGCATTGGTTACAATGTTTCTCTATGATAAGCATTGACGCGCATGCACCCTCCTTCCAATGCTTCTTCTATGAGAATTATTGGATAGGCTTGGAGATCATCCTCAGCTATCATCTCCCGGGCACAGAGGGGAGCAGTGGCAAGATGCTGTCTTACTTCTGGTTTAGAGGTAAGTAATGTGTTTTTATTTTGGGGGGGAAGGAGGGGGAGAATCAGGGGAGAAGCACAATACTCCTAATCATCATTTAAACAATCCATGTTATAAATAAAGGTATTTTTATAGAGTGTTTCCAAAAAAAAAAAAAAAAAGTTCCTTACCTGTGTAGTGTTTCTAAATGCATTCCCTCTCTTTCCCCTACACAGGGAAACATCCTGCACACTTTAAAACCCCACCCACCCTTTTTAAAAAATTTTTTTTTTTTTTTTTAAACTTATCTTAATTCCGGCACCGAGGCTCCTTTGGCACTGACTAGGTTTCCTCCTACCACATCGTCACAGTGCTGGTCTGAACTAATGCCCATTCACGGAGCTTGCCACATGCTCATTGTACCTTCACCATAGGAAAGCATTGAATCAATGCTTTCTTTTAGGGAAGTTGAAAACGTTAGACATCCTTATGCAAAGCATGAGGATGTTCAACGTCGGATGGCGAAGTAAAACTCTGTTAGGGAGCAGGTAACACCTGTAGTGACTGTCTGGAAATTGCAATGTTTTACATTGCAGGGTTATACAGTCAGGGGCACTGCACCCAGACCACTTCAATGAGAAGAAGTGGTCTGGGTGTGTAATAAATATATATATATGTTAAGGTTGAATTAAGTATTTTTATGTAAATATCTGCATAGTGTCACTTTAGCAAACATGTTTGGGAAATTTGATCATGTAATGATGTAGTTATGGTAAATTACCAAGTATACGTGTATTGATGCCCTGTTATAAGTTTTTCAAGTTATTTTTGTGTAACACACAAGGCTCAAGTCATATTATTATGTGTCTTTATAAAACCTCTCTCAGATATACTCTATTGATAGCAAATCTTTTTGTGCAAAGGAACTGAATCTTTTAGGCCAAAGTTGTCAGACTGAAACAATTCTTCAAATACATAATCTTTTGAGAGCAGGTATTTTGGCAAAATGGTTGCTGATCTTCCCAAGGGCAGGCTAGTTCAGCTGCTGCCCGTTCTCAGTATTCTCTTGCGACCCATTTTTTGCTCTCCACTGATCTTCACAAATTCCAACATTCGTGAAAAACGCTGCATGAATCCATTTGATCAGTCGATACAGTGGAAAATTGTCAAGGGAGATACTTGCATGTCCAAAATAGCTGAATTTATCTGGTCAATTTTTCACAATTCCTGGTTTAATGAATAGTTATATTCAGGCTTATTTACTGAAGGGAGAATTAAAGTTGAATTTAAAAATGTAGGGCCAAATTAGTCAAACATGAATCAAAACTGACTTACAGGGTTCTTTGCTACAGTGCATTCAAGGTGAATTTTACATTTAAGGCCGAAAACTGAAAGCACAGCTGACAGATCATTTTTTTTTATCAAGTTTGACTATTTTCACCTTACATTTTATTTTAATTCTTACTTTAGTTAATAACTATTGTTTTTGTGACATAGTCCATTCAATCGTAATAGTCTCCAAATGTAAAAAAAAAAAAATTTAGTTTTAAAAGATTTATCTGTTTTTCATTTTGTTCCAAGCCCAGAGTGTGCCATCGAAGTCCCTGAGCGGTTATCTAAATCTTATGAGCGGTTGCAGCATTATCACCTCGTGGAGAGATGTGTCCGGTTACCTGTCCGAGAGGCTTCCGTGGAAGAGATTACCTTGGTGCATAGGTATGAGCCCTATTCTGATGAGCTTAGACAAAGAAGGACAACTAAGAACGGTCACTTATGAGAATATTGCCCAAATGAATAGCTAACTAAAATGTTGTTGCAGATTTTGCTATCTTTTTATTTAAAAACCTCACTAGTTTTCTAGTTGCCCCAAACGAGGGAGTGAAGCACACAGAAGTGTTTGATTTTTTACCTTTTCATCCCAGTAAAGAATTCAATAGCATTTACTCTGGTGAGGAAACAGGGAAGCGTCACTATGAGAGAAGTGACAATTTTTTTGAAAAGGGCAATATGTCAAATTTATATGCAACATAAATTAACATCAATTCGTTAATCATGGATCATTGCCAAGGAATTTGTCTCTCGTGTAATGAATTACGGTCATCTTCCAGAATTTTAATTCTACTTATAAATCTATTTTACTGCCTGTTTGAAGTAAGAGAGATCTAATTTTTAACCCCTTAAGGACACATGACATGTGTGACATGTCATGATTCCCTTTTATTCCAGAAGTTTGGTCCTTAAGGGGTTAAACTGTAAGGTAGGTATTTCTGTTGCTTCATTATTTCAAGGAGTAATATTTTCTGACGTGTTTTTGATCATAGCTAGTGGCTAAAGTTAATGAATGTGCCATTAAAGCTCTGCACAGCTGTAATATAGATACGTCAGAAAATTCATAAACCTCTTGTCACTTTTTGCCATCTTTCCCAACCTCTCTGAAATGGGGTGTGCTGTTATTCGGGCAGATTGCTGCATGCAAACATGTTCATAAAACTTTGACCTGTGTTTAGAATAGGCTGATGGCATGCACTGGATGAGTGCTCTTGGCTTACTAAGCCTTGTAAGACGTCACTGAAAAACCATGACTTTGGGAAAGCCTGGGGGATTCTTCATTCATTATATTTGCCCTCCTCGTTTCCTTTGCTTCTGTAACCCAGCTCTCTCTTCACCCTCCCACTCTTCAGATCTTCCATACAGAACATTTATTAGCTTATTTTAACACAGGCATTTTATCCGTCAAACACCCCTCCCCTCTGACATGCTGTTCTTCCTCTTGTGTGTATTGACTTCTTGCTTGGAGATTGTAAGCTCATTTTGAGCAGGGCCTTCTTTGCTTCTTGTTGCTTTTAACAATTTATATGCCAGTCACTCGTTGTCAGATATCCCCATTCTATAATAGTAAAGCGCTACAGAGTATGTTGGCGATATATAGCTGAAGATTATAATGCTAATAAGTAGTTCCTCTTGTACTTGTTATGGAATTGGGACTGGAGGATAAACTAAATAAAATCTTATTGGAACACAGGTTTGAGTTTAAAACAAAAACTGAACCCATAGACCAGAATGAGAGGTTAAGTGAGGTATGTTTTTTTTTTTTTTTTCACATTTTGTCAATTCATTATGTATGTTCCTGCCTGTTGTTTCCCTTTCCAAAACCCTTACATTTGATTTCTCTGCAGGCACCCAGCTTGTAAAACAACCTTGTTGACATATTATTTTTGTGAATACAAAAAATTGCTTTGTTCACTGAGAATTGACAAGAAAATTATTTTATTTACACCGAACTACACCAAGAACAAAAACTATTTCTCTTGCATAGCTAACTTGGCCTGAAATTTGCAATTTTCTTTTCAGTTCCTCATCGGTCTCATTGCTTGCATTAACCCCTTCTTTGTTTTTAAGCAATGCTATCTGATTAGATCAGTTGTAGTACACCCGTGTTGTGAAGCACCTTACGCGACGTCAACCGTCCAGATTAAGGAATCACCCGGTTCTATTCCAACAGGGATCTTTGATTAAAACAGTGCTTTTTTTGAGTTCTAGAAATAAATCATAACATTTTCATTTTTATGTGACATTCATATTTAAACCGATTTCACATTATTTTAATGTAATACAAACACTGTTTGTTAAGCATAGTAGGTTAAAGTATCTTACTTTGGTGTAATCACACCTCCCCTTCCTCTCCCAGCCCTGATTATCTGGATGTTGTTAAGAGCACGCAGACCATGAATGAAGAAGAACTTAGGACAACGTCGAAGAAGTACGTTGCTGCTTATTTTCACCAGGTAATCTGAATCGTATCATCTGTATTTAGAGTTTATGGATATGGACGTGTCCAGTTCAGTTTTCTCTTTAGGTTAATCAGTTTAAAACGGTACTGCCGACAAATAAATATTTTCACCTAACCTGCTATATTTAGTAAGGCTGGCGGTAATTACCACTTGACAATCTGTCATTTTAACTCTGTGGAGGTGGTTGTAAGGGAACTTCAAATGGTGACAATTATCAATTAAATAGAAAAAGTAATTTCGACCAAACCAGTTTAAAGTGAACTGCTGCTCCTCATGTTTTAGCATTAAGTCCCTCAACTACCTATGAATTGTCAGTACTTACCCTGAACTTTTACAAAAAAATAATTCTATATAACCATGCAGTGCCACCTGTTGAGCGTTTGCAGTATTGCATGTATAGATTTAACAAGGCAGAGACTATATACTAGAGAACAAATAAGCACATTACACTGCTACCAAGATAACCCTTGTCATGTGAAATTCTTTACAAATTATATGTCAGAATTGGTTCTTTTAATTCAGGTTCGCTAGTGAGCTCAGTGGAGATCAAGAGTTAATTTTGAAACAATGCATTTTCGGCAATGCCTCACAAAATTTCTGAGCGTTTGAGTTAAATCTGTATTTATTTGCCAGAATTCCTATCGCTGTGCCAAGCTGTCCCTTGGTGGCACCTTACAGCTGGTGGATGCAGTCCTGTCTGGGGAGGTGCAGAACGGAATGGCTCTTGTAAGGTAAATAGGAATGACTAGCTACATCTCAGTTTGAACAGCAGTGTTTCATTAAGTTTAAAATATATAATGGCTTTATAAATGTGATGCCTGTCTTGATGGCATCATGCTCAGTAAGAGATTCGTGTCCTTATCTACGCAGAAGCATATGTTGATATATTTTAAACATAACCAACATCACAGCAAAAGTAACACATCCATAATAGCTCCCCTTTAACTCATTATTCATTATACTGCAGAATATGTGGTCCATTTCTAAATGACGACAATTAATTTACAAGCAGCCTTAGATTTTATTTATATAACACTAACAGGTGTACTCAGCACTTTGCTGGATGCATTACAGTAGAGGGAGATACAGTGAGTGCAGTAAGTATACAGCATATGTGTAGTTACATAGCAGGTGTACGTAGCAAATAACAGGTTGAATAGGATGAATTGTACAGTAAGTTCTGTAGTTATACTTTTATAACAGAGGGACATTGCATCAGCCTCTCCGTCTGTCTCTCTGTCAACATAGACTGCTCCTCTCGAGGTTACAGAGTAATTGGAAATGGAAGGCGTCCAATGACGTAGAAGAGAAGGGAAGTGGAGTTTGTGATCGTTCTGCAATAAACAGACGTTGGTTTTGTGATATTGTTATCTTTGTTGAGTAATGTTTGCACCTTCGACTTTACAACTTAACAAAGGTTTTCTTGTTGATTTTATGTGCAAACTCACACTCTGCCATTAATGCTGCTCTTTGGCCGTATTTATCAATAGTAATATCTTTCAGACCTCCAGGGCATCACAGTCAACGCGATCAAAGTAATGGATTCTGTGTTTTTAATAATGTTGCAATTGCTGCAAAATACGCCCAAAAAAAGTACAATTTGCAGAGGTTAGTATACAGTTGATCTGTTTGATTTTGCCATTCTTATTGTTATGTGTAGTATTTTTCATATACTTTCATTGGTCCCTATCCTATGTGTGTGGACATTCTTTAACCCTCACTTTTGGTTTGACCTTCCAGTATACAATGATCACATGTTTGCATGTGTCTGCATGATGCTCATTTGATCAGGAGGATGAACCACTCCTAAAAGTGAACAACAACAGTTTAATCGGGCATGTACAGTTGTCCCATAGACGGATGATGAGCAGAGAACATTTGTCACTTTCCCTGTTAAAGAGATCTGAGACGGAAAATCATTTGCTTCAAAAAAGACTGATCTTATTTTTATTAATGATTTAATGCATCATCTCCATAATTGGTATTAAAAATAGCAAATTCATGCTGGTCGGTTAATTCTCATGTGGCTTAGTTGATGCTGACACCTTGGCAATAGAAATGCTTCAAGATTTTTCGTAATTGGCCATTTTGAAATAGATTTTGTCGTTTTTTACATAACTATATAATCCTGTACAATGAATGAACGTCTTGCCCGAATGAAGTTTCACTACCACCAAACATAAGCTTTTAACTTTCCTCCTTTTATTTAGAATCCTGATTGTTGATTGGGACGTACACCATGGACAAGGAATTCAGTACATCTTCGAGGATGATCCCAGGTTTGTTTTGTGCTTTTAATTCATTAAATATTTTTATTTTCTTTAAAGAAGATAGTAGTATAATTAAGGAGGACATTTAAAAATGAGTAAAGAAATGAAGGGTGCGCCAAGGATGAGTTAGATCTGGTATATTACAATGGAGACAATGGGTTTTACCTGTCTCCATTGTAATATACCATATCGAACTCATCCTTCAAATGCCAGTTACTTCTATTGGTATTTATGTTGAAAAGATTACTACATAGTGTTTTGAACGGCTGTATAAATAAGTGCTTCAGAAATTAAAATATCATTTGTATCCCCTTTCCTTTCAGCGTTCTTTACTTTTCTTGGCATCGTTATGAACACAAAATATTTTGGCCAAATCTCACCGAATCAGACTATGACTGTGTCGGAAAAGGGCAAGGAACTGGCTTTAATATAAATCTCCCGTGGAACAAGGTGACAGTCGTTAATGTTATCTGAGTAAATTCCCCTATTCCCCTGTCAAATGCCAGATACTTCATGGTTGCTGAATTATGGAAATAACTGGACTAAATACACACACTATATGTTATCATAGTCTTATACATGTCAAATGATGTCCATATTGACTTTCAGTTAGACTATGATAACTACATGTCATAAAAATAAACAATTTATTATTTATCGCAGTGGTTCCCAAACTTTTTAGCTTCAAGGCGTCCTTAATATTTCAATATCTTTCCAAGGCACCCCAAGTCAAACCTATTTTCTAGGTTGTATATATGTACAGCGCTGCGGCATATACTGGGCCCCTAATCTTGGGACTGTGTGTGAGGGTTGCAGTGTGCGTGTGTGTGGGGTGCAGTGTGTGCATGAGGGGTACAGTGTGTGTGTGCGTGTGTGAGGGTTGCAGTGTGTGCATGAGGGGTACAGTGTGTGTGTGTGTGTGTGTGTGTGTGTGAAGAGGGCAGGTTGTGTGAGGGTTGCCGTATGCGTGTGTGTGTGTGAAGAGGGCAGGTTGTGTGAGGGTTGCAGTATGCGTGTGTGTGTGTGAAGAGGGCAGGTTGTGTGTGTGTGTGTATGGGGTGGTGCGT
The DNA here is from genome assembly GCF_036172605.1 of Pelobates fuscus. Taxonomy (NCBI): domain Eukaryota; kingdom Metazoa; phylum Chordata; class Amphibia; order Anura; family Pelobatidae; genus Pelobates; species Pelobates fuscus. The sequence continues at coordinate 23,243,341 of NC_086319.1, read as the reverse complement.
GGTCTGTGGGGGTAGGAGGGCAAATTAATAAATATATACTTTTATTTATTTTTTAAATTAAAAATAAAAAGGATATCCCCCCCCCCCCTTTCCTGCTTACCTTTGCCTGGGAGGGGAGACATTTCCTATAATCCCTGGTGGTCCAGTGGGGATTTCCTTCACTTCATCGTTTAGTGGTTTTAATGTTGTGAATGAAAAAAGAAAGTATCAGATAAAATCCAATAAATATTTTAGGAGTGGTATACCTTTAAATGAATATTTTGCAGAGTTGAACAGACAATATAAAGCTAGTAAAAATAGGTAATAAACAATATGTGCAGATATATATCTTGAACTTATTTTCATATAATGTTAAAAAACATAATATTGTTACCAAGTAAAATGCAATATAAAATGTCTCTGTATAGATACAATAGTATCTTTCAAGTAGAAGTTCACAACAGTCCGTTTTATGTGAGCTATTACAGCTATTTCCAGTTATAGTCAAACTGGAATAATAAAGCTGGATAAGCGGAATTGATATTGTACAAAATTATATATTTTAGCAAGTATTGCAGTGTATATAACATTATAAAAATGTACCTGATCTAAAACTAAGTATAATAACTAACAGATCATATTATGTGGTCTGTAGTTTAGTAGATAAATTCTCTTTTGCTAGTGGAAAGTGAATTCAAATCCAAAGTGCTTGGTGCATTAAAATCCGTTTATTAGATAAAAAATAAAAAAGAGGAATAAGCACTCACAGTATTGCAAAGAGTTTCTAGTGCTAAACTGGAAACTGGAAAGTTCGGCGTTAGCAGCTTGATTTCTTCAGGTCTGCCGGCAGATGAATGGACCTGTGGATAGCCGCGTGCGTGTCACCGATCTCCCTGCGTTCCAAGTGAAGCCCAGTCTTCTTTGCGACGGATTTTAATGCACCAAGCACTTTGGATTTGAATTCACTTTCCACTAGCAAAAGAGAATTTATCTACTAAACTACAGACCACATAATATGATCTGTTAGTTATTATACTTAGTTTTAGATCAGGTACATTTTTATAATGTTATATACACTGCAATACTTGCTAAAATATATAATTTTGTACAATATCAATTCCGCTTATCCAGCTTTATTATTCCAGTTTGACTATAACTGGAAATAGCTGTAATAGCTCACATAAAACGGACTGTTGTGAACTTCTACTTGAAAGATACTATTGTATCTATACAGAGACATTTTATATTGCATTTTACTTGGTAACAATATTATGTTTTTTAACATTATATGAAAATAAGTTCAAGATATATATCTGCACATATTGTTTATTACCTATTTTTACTAGCTTTATATTGTCTGTTCAACTCTGCAAAATATTCATTTAAAGGTATACCACTCCTGAAATATTTATTGGATTTTATCTGATACTTTCTTTTTTCACTGCATTCAAAGAGACTTTTTAGTGGAGTCCTTCTTTCAGTTGAGAGGTTTTTTCCTTTAGCCGTTTTTTATACTCTTTTATATTAAGGTCCATATTTGGACCTTATCTTTTTATTTTTGATTTAATGTTGTGAATGATCAGTGTATATGGAGGTGGTGTTAAGCTCATTCATCCTGTGACTACAACTTACATTATTCTCTGCAAGAAACTAAACAGACCATCCCCTATTTATTGAATTTATTTTCAGATCGGCATCGGTAACGCGGATTACATTGCAGCCTTTCTACATGTGCTCCTGCCTTTAGCCTTCGAGGTAATTGCTTTATTAACCTTTGAATTGCATGTTTTACTCTCTTCATTTCAGTTTATTTGCACATGGATGCACATTTTATAGTTCGCATTGGAAAGTGACCAGATAAGAGAGAAATCCCTTTTAAATTAAAAACATTTTTGTTTGTAATTTCCAAGTCAATTGTCGTTTTATTTGGGGGGGGAACGAGGGGGGTTTGTGTGTTTCTTTTGTGTTTTTTTTTTTTTTTTTTCTTTATCCATGTTAATGTTGATAAAAAGGTAGAACAAAAACCAGCTGTATAAAGTTATACAAGTGGAGCTTACATGTCTATTTAGGGATATGATAATTAGGTCACCAAGTATTGGCATAAGGATCGTCTTCACATAATATAATTACATTAGGCTGAGGATAATTCATCATCTTGTCAGCTTCTGCTTTGATGAGCTGACATCATTCTGGTAAGTAGGGCTAAGTAACCCACCCATAGTATGCGTGAGATTCATGAAGATCACATTCATGCTGGTAGACAGAGCCAATGGAAAAGAGATGCAATGAATGGGAAAGGACGAAAGACCGCGAGCGAGTAGAGATGAGACGTGATAAGTAGCCAAAATGATCCAGGAGAACAGAAACACCATATAATTCCAGAATTCAGGCATTTACACATTTTTATAATGAAAGCAATGAAAACGTAGGGAACGGGAGGAAGTTACTATGGCAGGATGTATCGCTAACTATCTGGGAAATTGTGAAGCACAAGCTCATCCCACCAGATCTGGAAATGACACTAATCTTCCATGCAGAAAGAAGAGAGGATCCCCACCCAGGGAACGTGTGAGCATTATAGAGCAGTTTTACGTAGTTGGTCATCCCAGTGGGTGTTTGCCAGCGATTCTGTCTCCAGGGTGGGCATCTACTGGAGGTGGTGTAGCAGACCTGTAGCTCAAAAAGAGTCATGGAATGTGATACATAAAACAAAATCTTCCTGTCTTATATCTTAGTGGTCGTTGTTATATTTTTGATTTTTTCTTTTAGGGGTAGAGCAGACTGTGTGTGTGTGTGTGTGTGTATATATATGTGTGTATATATATGTGTGTATATATATATATATATTCTAAAACAAATCTTCTCATTTCTCACAGTTTGATCCTGAATTGGTTCTGGTGTCTTCTGGATATGATTCTGGAATTGGTGATCCAGAGGTGGGTGGTGAGATTTGTTTCACTCTAGATTTTTGATTTAGATTTGTGATCAAGTATTTTGTAATGAGGTTTAAATCCTCTAGAATGTAAGCTCATGGAGCAGGGCCCTCCACCCCTCTGTTCCTGTACGTCCAGTTGTCTGGTTACAATTACATGTCTGTTAGTCCACCCATTGTACAGCGCTACGGCGAGTCTGATGGCGCTATATAAATAAATAATAATAATGTGTTTCAATGATGGGTCTCAAACACAGGATGTAACCGTAAGATG